>NW_009601089.1:59291-76280 GCF_000690535.1 Cariama cristata
AGAGTTTATATGTCTGTCTGCCCTCAGCAGTGGACATATTTTAATAACAAACCAATGTTCTGAAGAAGCAAGCCACTTTCTCTTCACATTACTGCTGAAAGTTTAAAGAAGCTGAGGCTCCAAAGGCTGAGCACAAGCAAATGCTTATCAATGTTAGGAAACCTGTTGAGAGCCTTCTTCTGAAGCCATATGCTTGTCCTTACTGTCACTCACATTTGAAGTTCAGGAATAGCAAGTCACCAGAGTCCTGACTTTGACATAAAATTTCTTTGGAGGCAGGTAAGCTATTTATTCTGAGGTTTTCCTAAACCTTTCCCAGAGCATTTGCTACCCAATGTTTTTGTTGGGCAGCAGTTGTGCCCAGCCAGCACATTATTATAAGAATGACTAGATTGGTTTAGAAAAAGCACACAACCCCTTGACCATCGTGGCTCATGCAGGTTTGTGTCATCCTTTTCCCAGTTCTACAGTGGCTGGGTTTGCAGTCCTGAGGCTTTAATCAGTGTTTCTTGTTGAACAATTCTAAGATTAAAAGCAAAGCATGTTTCATCTAGGTTTAGGTAGAAACTCAGATTTTCTTACAGGATTCCCCTGGAATGGGATGACTGTTGGCACAAACAATGGTTATATATGTAAAATGCTTTGGGGCCTGATGAGTTCATTTAGCGCCCTGAGCCTGCTGAAAGTTTGCTGGCCTTTATGGTTGATGCCCAAATAGTATGGTGATTGGTATCCCCCTGTTCTGGCAAAATCTGGCCTAGTTTGCAGGTCTGAACAATTCTCACACCTCTTGCATTGGTTTGTTGGATGCCATATTCGTTTATTGTAGTCCAATAACAAGTGCTACCCCATGCCACCTTGAGATGACTTTGACTTTTATGATTTGAAAATTGTTTTAGTGTCTTGTCATGTCTTGAAACTGATGTAAAGGTGAGACAATGATGTTGGTTCATGTTTTCCATGTTGATTGTACTGTGAATAATTTGGGGCCTTTGTTACACATGCTGCAGATGTCACAGATTTTAGATCTCAATGGCTGAAGGTTTTGGTTGTTAATGACACTTTGTTGGAGATAAATACACTCCTTTTCACTCCTACTTTAAATTGTAAGGGAGGAAAATTTTCAGATGAGAAAAGCTGATATGTTATTTCATTGTTTTTATTATTATTGTATCTAATAATGAATCAGGAATTCCATTGGTGTTTTCTTTGTTAAAACAAGGATCTGTGTTGATGGACAACTTAAGAGATAATATTTGTTTTTTGCTATATCTCAAAGTCCACCCTCCTTTTTCTTCCTGTTTTAAAAAGGAAAAAGTACTATTGACAGGGGACATTATTTTTCATTAATCTCCCTACTTCCATTGTCCAGTTGGGACTAGAAGATCAAAAGGTACATGCAATATCACAGCTGCTGTTGTATTTCAAATTTGTCAAGAAGCAGAAAGAGCCAGAACATTTCTTAGGGACACTTTCTTTGACAGTCATTTGAACCAAGGCGAAACTGGGGGCCAGAATGGTGGGTACATTTGGGGGGTGTGCTCAGCCCTGGGCTGCAGGCAAAGGGCTCTGGACTGCACCTGGCTGATGCGCCTGACAGATAGGGCACACAACATTGGCCTTCCGGGAATAAGGACAAAAGGAGTGTTGACGTTCCTGATGTTTTGAGATTTTTATAGCCGCTCTGTGGCTAGTGGAGGAAGAAGGGGTCTCCCTACAGTGTGATTCAGGGTGTTTAATGCAGGCTCTTGCTTTGACCCCTTTCTGGAGGTTTATCTTTGTCAGTGTCCCGTCTCCCCAGATGGGCAAGGCCCCTGGCACCCCCAGCAGCTGCAACTGTTGGTGCTGTGTCTCTTAGGTGTGTGTTCCCTTCCCCTCAGTCTACAAGGGCTGAGGACTTGGGACCCCTATCTTTACCCTGGGTCTGATGTCCCCTCCCTGTTCAGCCAGCTTCAGCTGCATGTCATACTGCCACCTTCTTGCCTTTTCTCCTTTTTCATGTTGCTACAGGGTCTCTGTGCTTTGTAGGTCCTGACAATTACACTTTTGTCTTCTCGTCTTTTACAGTGTCTTTTACAGTGACTTTCAAGTGCCCATTTGGACAGACCTAAGATTTGCCTATCAAGATTGATGGGGTCAGTGGCCATAAATAAAGACACAAGTTCAACCCACTCTACTAGCAGAGCAAAGCGATTCAGTGAAATTATATCGTGTAATTTAGACCAGAAATATGTCCTACAGTATCAAATCTGCTATGTTTTATAGCTAAAGAAACTAAAAAAATCTAAAACTATGTTGTGTTTCTGATTATTTTTCCAAATCCACAATAATCTTCAAGAACATTAAGATATTTGCATTCCTTAGACTGTACAATTATTAATCCCCTTATCTGGCTTGGAGTTCTCTGTGGGTGAACATATTCTTGGGATGATCTGAATTTTAGATTTCTCCAGCAGACACAAAGGAAAAATATGAAAGAGAGAGAAATAAACAAATTCAAAGTCAGCATGCTACTTGTTGAAAATTCACATTCTAATAAATTCATTTGACCTCTCAGTCTCCATGAAATTAAAAAAGTCACAGCCCTGTTTGATGAATAAACTGATTTACAGTAGGGGAGTGTGTGTGTGTGTGTATGCGTGTATCAAAATCGTTGCCATACTAAGTGCTGTGAGAGGCAGGAAATATGGAGAAGGAATCAAACTAAGGGAAGAAGGTCAGGGAACCAGGTACAAAAGGGGTCACTCATGGCTTGAGTGAGTAAGACCTGATTTTTTTGGGTGTTAGTTCTGTGATATCATGTGTCACAAAATTAACTAATGGGTCAGTTGATGTTTAATGGATTGGGCATGAATATATATAGTATCTAAATGATTTCTGTATGAATACAGTTGTACAGTGAATGTATTTGAAAATTAGGGCTAGAAATGGATTTTAATTGAAACAAACAAGATTTATGTCCGAAAGAGTGATCGGACAGAGACTAGAGCAGCCTGAGTGACCACCACAGCCCCATCTACAGAGCTGACAGTGACTGTCACTGCTGAGGGGAGCTGTGCTGCTTTCTGCCTTTGACTTGAATTACGAAACCGAAGAGTAGCTTTAGCTATAGAGCCATAAAGTAACACACTGCCTTCGGAAGTTGAATCTCCAGTTCTTCCCAGAGAGGAAATGGAGTCATATTAAAAACAGGTTACAGGTAATTTTTTCAGTCCTTGCCGGGTCTGGTGTACTGGTGTCTAATTAGTAAGTGTGGACAGTGTTGATTGACTCCTAAAAATACATGTTGAAGCCACCACATTCAAGAATGAGGATAACTTTGTGTGTGTATATGCATTTAGCTCAGATATCTCAGCTGAAGCAGATGTGCTGGGATTATGGCCTCCCTTTCACTGACCACTGCAGCCTTGAATTTTAAATCTTTAGCTGAGGAGAAGTTATTTCTATAGCTCTCCAGAGGAGCGAATTCTTCCTGCAGAGCCCGATTGCAGACCTTGGCTTTCCTAGCCCGTTTAGCCATACCAGTGTGCAGTGCCTCTGGAATCGCTCCCCAAGAGATATGATGAACCTCAAAAACAGTTCTGCAACTGCCAGCAGGTTTTTTCTACCCGTGACAGATGCTTTCCTGCTCAGTGTGGAAAGGAGCAGCTGCATATGTGTGTGCCCTGTGTGCTACACCCATACTTGATCCAGTTCAAGTATGCGAACTCCAATCCTGGGAGGTACTGGACTGTGACCAATGTGCATGGATATTGCTGCTTCTTTTTCTGTTTTGTTCTTTTTTTCTTACTTCCCCCCTCTCTCTCTCTCTCTCTCTCTAAGGCCTCTCACACCTGATGATGGGTGAACAAGGTAAGTCCTTCCGCTTTCTCTTTGTTTCAGTCACTGATCATGGAAGAGCTTTGTCTCTGCTGCTTTTCTGAGTTGGGCTTTGCATGACAAAAGCAACTAAGCCTACTGGGTGCCCGTCAAGCCATTTGCATTTTTGCCTCTGTGTCCCATGAGCCATGGCTACTTGTCAGCCTAGGACTCAGCTGCCCAGGAGGGAGCATGAAATGATTCCATGGTCAATAAAGAGGTATGCTTCCCCTTTCCATGCAGCCCACCAACTATTTTATCTTGCCATTTCCTTCTTGTTGTGCCAGCTGTAATGACTCCCACTTCTGCCTGGTAAATGTAGACCTCAGCATTGGTCTTTAAGAGGGCAATGATTACAAAAAATATGTTAATAGCCCTCATAGCATGGTCCTAACTCATTGTGAATCCTCAGGAAAGTTGCATATAATGGCCTGTAAGTCCTGCGTCTGCAATTTAAAATATTCAAATATGCACAGAGCAAAACGGTTTAGAAAAAGAACAGGGCTAGCCCCAGGTTGGGCTACAAATGGGATCTAGGCCTGTATCAGAGTTCACATTTTAATATCTCAGCCTGGATTGTGTTACAGATGTATTTGCTGTGATATGATGGGATCATTAGTCCTGTTTTGCACTATGAGTGTGTGGAGCAAGCTGGTTAGGCGAGGTGAGGTGAGGAGAGGGGTGATTCCGTTTTCCTCTGGCAGTGTCAGCGTGTTGCTGACATGGGTACACAGGGAGGAGTTAGCAGCGCTGGTGATGCATTCTAGTCTTGCAAATGCAGGAGTGAAATGATTGAAGATTTAATGCAAGGTGTGTTCACATGGTGCACTAGGAAGACCAGACCAACTGTTTGTCTATGGGGAGAAAATGTGAGTTTTGACTCTAAAGCCTGATGATATTCCTAGACTAGATACACACAATAGTGTTTTTGCCATTAAGTGAACATGTAGCTATCTGAGGTTATACAGTCCAAAGAGTTAATACGATAGAATGTAGTGCCTGTGAAGGCTCAAGAGTAATTAGGTACTGGAAGAAAAGAGACATAGTTTCTATGTATCTCAGTGAAAGGTAGAGGGGCTTAGGATTTAATCAGTTTTTGTTCTGTAGTTCAAGACAGATGTATGCTCTGAGGTCATGAAAGCTTAGGAAACAATCAGAAGTGAAGTTGAGGCTCACTCTTCAATTTCTGTACTGCTTAGCATCCCTATGTGGTGGGAAAGGTAGGGCTCTTTATGAGTGCACGTCAATACCATGATATTTGGCATGTGAAGCATCTGGCTAAGTTCTGGGAAGCATTGAATTCCTTCTCTGTCCCCACGTACTGTTCAGCTGGGCTCATGGCTCGGAGGTCGTGCTTGTTGAAGGAGCATCTGGTAGACAGGTCCCTTCTGCATGTCCTGGTTGCTCAGAGTGCAACTGAGTATGGCAAGCTATTGGCAGAGGCATGTTAAAGATGATGGCACATTGGGAGTGATCAGGACAGTGAACTTCCATGGCCACTTTCAATCTCAGTAACACTGAACGTATCTTTGTAGCAGCCTGTGATTTAGCACGAATTATATAAGCAGATGCACTTGGCCATTTAAATTACAAGTTGCAACCCAGCTGGCTCATGAAGACTTGCATGACCTTTTCAGGCCTGTATGATTGTCATCAGCCCTTTCTATACTCCCTTATCTGGAAAAAAGTGTGAAAACTATTGGCTTCTGGCAACTTTAGCCACCCTTATTTATCCATGACTCATCAGGGAACAGTGGCTTCTCTTTTCTTGCCAACCAACTCACAGATATTCCCTTTTGATAAATATTTACTCTCTATAAAAATATGATGGATATAAAATATGTAAATGTATATGTGTGAGTAAATATGCAATGTCAACATTATATACAAATACATTAGCTCTGGTAGGTGAAATGTGTTTAGCAAATATATTACCATGAGATTTGTTTTTTTTCTGTCCAACTCTATTGTTTCCCTTGCTGTTTTGAATTTGACATGGAATGAGGATATTACTGGTGTGCTATTGCATGAGGAGTTTGCATGTCTCAGTAGAAAATCAAATTAAAGCCAAAGGGCTTAACCAGGCAGTTGCTGGTTTACTGTCAGTTGTTTAAGCCTTGCTTTGTGCTTTAGTTGTGGTGTATCTCTCGTTTTTTCCTTGACATTGTGTTTCATTGGGCTTGGCTACTACATAAATATGCTCATTTTCTTGTTTTTGTAAGTATGGCCAGTGACATAATTTTCTGTTTTTTTATGCTTCCTCCTTCTCTTCTCTTTTGCCTCCTCCATGATGGACATCCCTCTTGTTCCTCCTCTTAACTGGACACACGCCTTCCTATCTGTAGGTAGAAGTAAAGGTAGAGTCTGCATTCTTTCTAAGACTTCATTGCTTGTAAAATGTTTTGTTTGTCAATAGACAAATTGTATTTTTATGAATGTGGTTCATATTGGAACTTAATGCCTTTACTTTTAAAAGTCTCTTAGCAATCTTTTGTTTTGTATTGAATTATGGAAGAAATATTAAGATGAATGCTTTGAGGCCTTCTTAACAGATGTTATTTTCTGCCTGTTCACAGTAAGTATGGGCTGTGCAGTCTCAGGCTGTCTGTAGCTGGTGATGCTGGGATGCAAAGGGACCATCAGTTCAGCCGCAGACAGAGCCAGAGGCCAGGGAGCTGATACTGCCAACTCTCTTGCTCTGGGGTGATGTCACTGCTGGGAATTTTGGCACTGGTGTTGGTGGAAGCAGGACCTGGGCTTGTCCAGTACCCTTCAATGATGGAGGTCTTTTGAACTGTCATTTCTTGCCCCAGCTCTGCTTCCCATCCTCTCTGTTAGTGAAAAGGTGTTTCTCAAAGAGAAATTGAGTTTCAAAAAGCTGCAGAGGAAACAGAAGTGATCAGCACTGCTAAACAGAGAGGTCCGTTTCCTTTGTGGCTCAGTACAGCACAGGGCATGTAAGGCTGCTCTGGGGCTCCAGCTTGCTCTTCAGCAGTTCACACCTACCTTTAGTGTGCAGAAGGCAGTCATCCATCCCTAATCAAAACTGTCAAAAGGCAAAATGCTGCAAACCTGCTGTGGATCTCCAGTTGGACTGGAGGGAAGAGTGAAGATAAATTATAGGCACTGCTCGAGGAAAATCCATTTCTTTGTCCTATTTTCCAGTGAGATGGAGAGATTAAAAGGCTTTATTATGCTGAGGCTTACTCCTTTTCAAGAAATACACTGCTGAAGAATGTGATCTATTGATCAGCATGATTTGAACACATTGGAGGATGTTGGGTGTGTCCATGCCAATAAGTCATTGGGGGATGAAATGACTAATTGTACTACTGTGAATTTGGTAGGATATGAGAGCTCAGAAGATTTGTTCATAATAATTGAGGCACAAGCAGTCTCTGCCCAGTGAGAATTCCTCCTGTAATACCCGAGTTCTGGGGAGCACAATGGCATATTAAACACTTTCTCTTTGTGTGATTCCTCTTACTGATGCCCTACTTTCTTCTAACAAGTTTGTATTGTTGGATTCTCTGTGATGGGGTGCATCATGTAATCAATATTATTTGTTCTGTTTTGAGGTTGAAAAAAATATTCCAATAATCAATTTCATAGCTTTTCTATTCTATCCAAAGTTGGGTGGTAGAGGATAATACATAAGCTGTACTCAGAGCTATCTTCTTAGCAAGAGGTGAACATCAGAACATAATAATCACATGTATACACTGCAAAAAATGTGAGAACCTAAAGCTCTAAGCACACCATACAAAATGTTATTGTGCCTCAACACAGCTGCCAATAATTGAGTTAGCTGATGTATGGCTTAGTGTGATTTAAGGGTCAGTGTAGATCAAGGCGAGTCTTGTATGGTGTGATGTTACCTCATGTTGCTCCCTTATTTTCTCGGGTGGCATTTGTGCTACAGACCAGTCTGTGCAGGACTAAACAGTCTTTTTCAAAGCAAAACTCCCAATTGAGCCCGTAGGAATGAGGATTATAATATATATTCTGCAATTAATTCATATGCACTGAAACTTAATTTATTGTGTCATTAAGTGAAAATATTGTTTCACTTGACAGTTATGTGTAGTTTTTAGCTCTAGTTATAGCAACTGACTTCATCAGAGAACCATCACTCTGTATGAAAAATGGTATTACCTTCAGAGGGCTCAAGTGGTGTAATTTTGAACCCACACATGGCCTTCAGCTCACAGAGAAGGTAGTACCAGATGCCTTAGTGACTGTACCTGGAAGGTTCATATTTTTTGGCATTCTCGTAGTTTTTAGTAAAAACTGGCAGCCACTCTGTCTCATGCCATGCATGTGGTCAAAGGATATGATGTATTTGATTTCATAAAACCTCTTCACAATGTATAGCAGTCTGTGACCTTGCATTCATCATTTGAAACAAGTCTTTCTTTAGTTGCTTCCATTGTAGTAAATAGGCTTCTTCTGCATCTATCCTTTTAAAAAAGTTCAGGAGATTTTTTTTTTTTTTAATAAGTTCCTGGAAAGCTGAAGAAGATGAAATGTAGGTGTTCTGTGGTAATGGCTGGAGTAGTCGTGATACAGAAAAGCACCTGGGTACCGCTTGCGTTTTAACCTGAACTGAGTACACATGGATTGTTTGTGTTTTTATTAGGCGTATGGAACTGGTCACGGAGAAGAGGTAAATGTATGATGAGCAGGCAGGAATTTTATTTAGTTTGGCATGAATTACTGAATACGACTTCTCTTCTGGAGAGGAATTGACAATTAAGGAACAATTATATTGAGTTTATTTCCCTAACACTCCCCCACAAGTAAATGATACCAAAGGAGATCATAAATATCCAACTGTAATTTGCTATTGAACTGGAGTTAATGTGTAGTCACATTCTTCCATATCATTTGTTCTCTTGACAGCCTTTGTTAAGGAAATTATAATTTGCCTTTTTGCTACCTTTCACCAATCTCTTAAATATGTAGCGGGTTTTGTATTACCATCACTCTTGGTTTGGATCTGGCTTCTACTGAGGTTCATGCTCCCAGAGGAAATTGGCTGTATTCCTGGTGGGACTCTGCTGTTTTCAGTGAATGAAAACCTGTGTCTTCTTGAAGGCAATAGCAGGCTTCACATAGAATTTAGTGGGCCAAGATTCACCCAAAGAACTGAAAAGTTCCAAATGTCCCCTCTGACACAAAGAATGACAGTGAGGTGAGGCTGGTTTCTGGGTGTGCACAGGACATCTCCATAGTGCCTGTGCAATCTGCAGACTGCTGCTTCTCCTCTGAGGCACCAGGCTCCTTCCCTCCATCAGTAGCTGTGCTCAGGATGAAAAACTGCACAGCTGCACACTCATTTTCAACATGAAGCAGGTTTTTTTGCTCCATTCTCAGAGAGAAATGAGAGTACTCACATATTTCATGGGTGGGACATCTTTTAATGCATGTTGTGTAGACCAAAGGGTACTGGCAAATTCCCTGTGTAGCTCTCAGCATTGCAAGATCAGATTATCTCCCTTGGTCCTAACCACTCTTAACCCAAGTAGGTCTTTTAAGTCTTATAATGTTCAGCATTACTATCAGTGAGCAGTGTGAGGTTGTTATTTCTTTGAATTGTTCGATAATATTGACCAGGAGGTAATGGCACAGAAAAAACTAAATAGCTTTTGTAGACTCGGATAGAAGGAAATGACTGGACCTTACTGATCTGGAAAAGAATTTTGAGTTCTTTTTCACCAGTAATACCATTAGGATTTCAGAGTGATGTGAATAAGTCCATCTGAGTGGCCAAGAGTTTATGCAAATATTAGAGTGAAACATCGGTAACAAATTAAATAATTTGTGCTCTATAAATATCTAATTATACAAGGGGAAAACCAACACTACATTCATCTTGCCAGCCTTGGCAGTGGTTTTTAAGCTCTGTTTTGCCCTGTAAAATATCTTAATATTTGAGTTTTAAATGTGTATATTGTATGTTTTTGGTTTCTACACTTACAGTCCTTTCCTTAATACTTTTAAAATATGTGCGGTATTGGGTTTGTTTTCCTTTTGGTGGGAAAAAAATCCCGCGTTATTATAAGGATGGTGACTTTCGGTTTTAACTTTCCTCTTAATGACTGTTTAAAAAATAAAGCATTTTATTTTATGGTTAGCAAATACCCAATCTGTAAAACCTCTTTGATAGAATCAAGGCCCCTTGAATGTAGGTGTCATTCTTCTGGAATAATTTTTTGTAAGCAGATTTTTGCTGCTGGTTTCTTATTTTATTTAGGGAAGAAACAAATATTTTAATGTAATTCTTATGCAACTAATTAGAGACAATTGATAGTTGATGAATTCAAATGTAGGATATTGGGGGATATTTCTGTAAGGCATTCATCCTATTTCTTTATATTCCAGAGGTGATAACATTTTCCAAACTTTGGTGAAGGAAGTCACTTAAATGTTGAATATCAGCTAATGCAAAGGAATAGATATCTTATAAACATTCCTCTCTTTATACCTGTTTGTAATATATTTATGAAAGCAGACAAATGAGACATTGAATAGGACATTTCTGGTAGATTATTTTTTGTTTGTGCATATGAGCATATGTGTTTACAAATAATGTGTATGCATAAAATATTTAATAATGTGTTAAGTGTTTTGTAGTTTATAGGTAATTTATTTTTTCCTACATGCTTTCTTTCTGCCTTATTTTAAAACTGTGTCTTTCTAATGTGTGAATAAACAGCTGATTTTTCCTTGGCTTTCATTTTTATTAAGAAGAATGATTCCTGTGAGACGTAAAGGTGTTGTGGTCATGTTGTGTGTAAACAGGAGCTAAAATATTGTCCTCTTACACTGTACTGTAGTCTTCTGTTTTCAATGAGGCTCAGGTTTCACTCTGCGCGAAGAGAATGTTTAACTGATATCATTGAGAGGCTTTTTTTTCCTTCCTCTGTTTTCTTCATTTGAGGCATTCAGTGGTGTGTAGAGATGCAGAGGTAGCAAAACAGGCCATATGCTTTGTAAAAGGCAGACTAATAGCACTTTTGATGGATGTCTGATTTTTAAAGTGCTGTATATTTCATTAAAATTTACATGTAAAGTAAGGGCAAGCACAGTGACATGAAAGCTAATGCAAGTTGCACATCTTGACATAATAACAATCACAAGAAACTGGAGATCCCAGATGGCAGCTTGGCCTTTGCCATCCTTTTAATAAGCTACTAACTGCTAATTATTGCACTCTTATGGGCAAGTTAATTTACTGTTGACTCTTAAAGAGACATTGTGCCTTTTCCTGGCATTTAGGTTTTTCAGTTTAGATTTGAGAGTGGTTTTTTTCCCTGCAGATTGGAGTCCTTCCAATGGACAGTAACAAAGAGGCAAAGAAGCAGAGAGGGAAATGGAACATAATAAGCAATCTTTTCTTTGATAATGGCAGAATATAGGGTTGTGGGTTTTTCTAGGGCATGGGTTTAGAGCTGAAAGGAACACCAGCATGTATATTAGATCCGGGATTTAGGTTTGATACATAAAAGAAAGCCCTTACTGCAGAGTTAGTATTGTCATTAAAAATAAACAGAATGTCTTTCCCTTAAATAATTTAAGCTTGAGATTCTGAAAATGAGATAAACTAGAAATAGAAAATCAAAATTACAGGTTCATTTCTGTTACCAGAGATAATTTGAAGGCAAAATTTCAACTCACAATTCTGAAAGCTAAAATGTCCACTGTATTTTTGGAAAAATTCTTCATTTTAATGTTACTTACCTGCTTGTCATAATACAGGGAAGGAGCGTTATCTGTAAAACATACAATTTTTTAAAGTGATCTTTTTCTTCTTCCAGTTGAAAGGGACATTTGGTAATGAGACCAGTCAGGGAGAAGTTTTGATCTAAGAACGTATTTAAGAATGAAGGAACAGCTGCAGTTTAAATGGACTCTAATTCTCACAGTTAATGCTGTTTTGTGAATGCATGATTCTCTGTGATAACATTTGGGAGGAGTGATGGTGGGTAATAGCTTATTTCCTGGGCTTTATGGTAATGCAGCAAAGTGGTGATAATGCCATCAGGAACTGAAATAGACCCCTGTCACACACATCAGTCAGCCCTGCAAAAATATGAAACCCGGTGAAAGAGGGGGGTTTCCTGTTTAAAGGTTCACTGTGGCCTTTTGTGGACTAGAGTGATAACATTATGGTACTGAACAGTTTAGAAAAAACATTCTGTGTAAGCTGGATCTTATGCATTAAGAGCAAGCGCTTAGAAACAGCAGCCTTATTTGCAGTACTTTACCAGATAGTAAATATTTTGACTAGAGATTAGTGGATAACATGCCATACAAATGGTTGTAAAACTGTTACTGTGAAGAAGGTCATGCTTTCTCAAATCATCTGATATAACTCACCCGATATTGTCTGTGTCAGTTATTAAGTCATGTCTAATGGTGTGTGATTTCCCCCACATCAGTATTCTGTTTTTTGATTCTCATTTTGGCAATGCACCATTGCTAGTTGCTGATCTTCCTGTGACACCCACCACTTTTCTTTTATTTGGCCATACTGACCTCTTCCATGGAGCTAGAGCTCCTTCTCATGCTGGCTTTCATTTCCACATTTGTTTCGAGAGCCTTTATAGTTCTGAGTGCAGGTATCCAAATAGAGATCAGTACTGATAGGCTATGAAATAAGGGAAGATAACAGAAAATACCGCTGCAGAGAGCAAGGAATCAGGTGTGAATCCAGCCCTCACAGGGTGTAGCATATTCATTTGTTTTCGAAACCTTTTTGTTTTGAAATCAATGTTACAGATGACTTATCCTGCACGTTGCTGTGCTTAAGGTACTCTGTTCCCTAAACAGCTGGTGAAACCCATAGAAATTAAAGGTGTTTTGCACGTGGGAATATGTTGTGTGCTTGCAAGGATAAAGTCCCCAAATTCTGTTTTTGCAGGATTTTTTGTGAGATGTTGATCTCGTACCAGATATGCTTTATATACCAAGAGGTTTGATGTAATGGTATTAACAGCCATATTCTTCTCTGCACTGCAAGGATTTTATTGTGCTATAACTGATAAGTGAAGCAGAGGAAACACAGTGATGTAAAGGAAATAGTGCAGGGAAGAATCTGGCTCTGAGACTGTTCCAACACTAACATGAGGGATTCTGGATCATTCCCACTAAATGATGGCCTTAGTTCTCCTCTTGTTAAAGTAAAAGACTGCAAAGCGTTTAACAGAAACGGTCTTTTATCATCACTGCTTTGTGGGGAAAGGCTTTAAACAGAACTGGTACTTTGAGAATTTGTGTACACAGTTGTCACCATTAAAAAAGTCAGTAGCATTTGCCAAGCAGTACCACACTGTGGTGCCTGAGATATCGCTTTCTCTCCTACAGTAGAGCAAGAAGAATGTATGTAGTATATGTAGGTAAGTGTTTACGATTTGATTCTGTCAATTGCATGCATTTTAATTGAGCTTTTCTCTCAAATCACAGTTTGATTGGGGAATGGCTTATGGGTCAGATTATTTCTAAAGCAAAACACAGTTCCTTTTAATTGACCGAATTCTTTTTACTGAAGACTCTAAAAAACATTTCAGTGTTTGTTCTAAAATCATATGGCTCTGTGATTGTTAGTTGTTAGTAGTGGTAACAAAAATGTGTAATTTGAATGTTAAAATATTTCTATTTTAAAAGGAGCTGTGGTCTTATTATGTACAGTGGAATTGTATCAAGCCAGCATTATAAAGCACACACCTTTATTCCCCCTAATTACTGGTATATTAATAATGACCAGGTTGATGATGAATGTGCAGATCACCAGCTGGGATCAGACAATTACATTTGATTATGTAAAGAGTTCGTTGCTATAAGCCTTGAAATATTAAAACTTGGCTAGAATAAATATCACTGAAGAACCTTTGTCTTTTACATGTGTATTCAGCTGCCAGTTCTCTGAGCAATTCTTGGTTCACTCGGTAATGTTGGGAATCAGACTGTGAACAGTTATTTTCCAGCCCTGTGAATGTTGATAAAAGGATCTTGCATAGCTGTTGGCTTGTCCTGCGAGGGGAGAGCACATTGCTGCATCGCAGCACAGGGATTACAGGCTCTCGCTTAGCTCTGCGTTAAAGATATTGCAAGCTTTTATAAAACCCAGGGCAGCACCTAGCAGCACCGTGCATTTGCATTTCCCAGCTCTGATGAAGGGCATACATCTTTCAGGCACCTGTGCCTTGCAGGACTGGCCAGCTCCATCATCCAAATAATACATTTATCTGACCGTTTTCAATACACATTTATTTTGGATAGTCTTACTCTGCAGACAGTCTCAATGAAGTCTGTAGGCATGTGGGACAAGCTGCTTTTTATCCCTCAGTTTACCAAATTATTTTTTGCCCCATAATTTGTTCAGTTCCTAAATATCCATTGATTTATCTTTCCTCTGTTGCTAAATTGCTGAAAAGATGAATAACTTTTGTTATTTGTCTCCTGCGATACTGTCAGAAAGAACACTTTCTGGCATTGATCATCTGCAGTTTGAAAAGAATATAATTTTTGCCACAATGTGACAGACCATTTGTGCTAGACTGTGGAAAAATTCTTTCCCTGAAGTTGGAAAAATCAGAATGTACAGATTGTAAGGCTCTCTTTAAAAATGGCTTGCTATACTTAAGGTACTCAATTCCAGGCTTAGCATTTCAATTGCTCAGTCAATTTTGTATCACTAGATATGATACTAGAGACACCTTTAGTAACTTTTCTTTGCTACATTCTTGTACTTTATTTCTTCTATTTATTGACTCCATCATTAAAACAGATGTATTTTAAGAGAAATCTGTGGACAGTTAGTTTCCTGCTATGCTGTACTGTATGTCCATAATGGAATGAACATGTATTATGTGGTGGATGCGCTTATTGTATTGTCAGCCAAAAGTATGACTTTTTTCTGGTAGTGCCAGTTCCCTTTGACTTCCCAAATACTGATTTTTTTTCTTTTTCTTTGGTGGGGAGGGGAAGAGAAGAGTGGAGAGATGATCTCTGATTTTCTTTCTTTTTGTCTCCTAAGGTACTTCTATTTAAACCAGTGTAGTTTTCTTACTCATTTTCTCCTTCAGGTGTTTGCTATCAATCTGCTGGGTTAAACTTTGTGCTATTCCATCAGGCAAGTTTGGTAAATGTTGATCAGTGCATGAAATCAGTTCTTAAATGGTTGCAAAATTGCCTTCCTTCAGACTGTTTTGATCACAAGGGCTTTCAAGTGTCAAAGTCACTTGGAGAACTAGATAGATAAAATGCATGAGCACTAAGCTTTTTCCAGGATAGAATAAATAAATGTGTTTTCTACTGTGTGCTCTGCCTTTGATAATGATTTGTTAAAAGGGGAAAAAAGAAAGGCAATGATATTAAATATTTACAAGAGTGATTTAGTTGTGTAATCTTGTGCTATGCATCCCTGTTTAATAGTGAAATCAGCTACTGCTGAAGTGAATGCCATTAAACTGGTAGTGCTGTGAAGGTCACTGCCTATACAATGTCAAAGCAATTTATAGAGAATAATGATTTTTGTCGGCTTTCCAATGTACCAACCTCCCTCCTTTTTGTCTCCTTTTCCAAAAATAACTGAAAAGAAATTTATTTCAGAAATCACTTTCTCTCTGACTCTTCTCCCATCTGACTGATTCGGGAGCTTGAAACCTCTTTACAAGTTTTGCTCTTGATGTGCTCAGTGGATAGACACTGATTCCCTTCTTTCTGGCCTTGAGCTCGTTACAGCTCTATTTTCTGGGATTTCCAGTTGGCCATTTCTCAGCAGTTCGTTTTAAGAGATGCTGAATTATGACCTCCGCTCTTATGAGTAGTTGCTTTTCTCCCCTATGCTATTTCCAGCCATATGTGTCTACGATTCTCCTGAAAAATACTTTTTTGTGTGCTGATTGTTTGTCATCAGCAGTGCACATGTAGCGTGCTGACATCCCACCAACCTCCTGTCCTGATAAGTGTCTTATAAATGCTTGGAGTACATTCCTAAATAGCGTCGTGCTTAATGGAGAGGCCTCAGAAGTGAGAGTGTGTTCTTCGCTGCGCGGCTGGCTTTCCCTGGGAATTGTTGGGGCCTTTGTGCCTCTGCGGTAGTGGAGTGGGGACAAAAGCCCTTCACCGCTGCACAAGGAGGCTGCTGCATTGACATTACAGCGTGTCCTGAAAACAATACACAATGAGTACAAAGCATTATCATTCAGTTTCACATCCGTCCAGTAAGAAGGTTAATTATTTGTTTTCCTTGTTTTACAGTTGGATAAGCAGAAGCACAGAGAGATGGAGAGAGCTGGAGGAGAACAGGCAATAAATGCCAGAGTTCTCTTGTCCATTCCTGTTTCTGTAATCACTGGTGCAATCTATCTTATAAACCACCAAATAACTTGCTTGTTCTACCAAGGACTCTCCCAATTAGATTCCACTTGCTAAAGCAATTCTCTAAGAAGATTAAAACTGTATTTATCTATTGATAAACGTGTACATGACCGTAGAAATAGCAATCATATTTTACAAAGGGAACAACACATATTCTTTGTGACAAAAATCTACAAAGAACCCATAATGCAGGGGGACCCTACGTGTATTGTGTAAGGAGTTTGCTGGGAAAGTACGTATGAGCACAGAAGAAAATGTGGGTTTCTCCTCGAAGGCAAGAATTTTAAGGACAAGTGGAAAAAAAGGAGGATACTTCAACAGTCAAGGAGTGCAAATGTTTTTTTCAGTTATGAGGAAGAAGAATGGATGTACAGCATCAGCAGTGAAAAGAGGGGGCAAAAGGAATGAATGGGAAAGGAAGCAGAGGGAAGGCTAGTAGAAACGTACCTACTCTTGTCTGGGAGGAGTGTCCCAGGTAAAGTGGTGGGAAAGGAATCTGCCATGAGCACTGGTCTTCTGGACAGAATGATGTAGGAAGATATCCCTACACATTTTTTACTGAATATTAGGCAGCTAGGTATTACTATTGATAGCTTGTTTTGATTCTTTGATTTTTGTGGCTTCTCATTCCACAGTGCACACAGGAAAAGACTAAAGCCTTCATTTACTGACACGGCTTTTCATGGCCTTTTCCAGGTCCATTAGTGGACCTTTTATCTGTTGTGAAAGAGGCTAGTTCAGCAG
>NW_009601089.1:76311-78505 GCF_000690535.1 Cariama cristata
GGAATAGATGTGTATGCCCATGGTTAATTCAGGCCTTGTGCTTTTCTTTAGTCTGTTTTATCTGGTTCTTTGTCTCTTTTTATGCAAGTCTATGATTAGTATTGAGCTCTTCCCAGAATGCTGGCAATTATCTCACAGGTGAAAGGATTAAGAAAGAGCAGTGAGAATTACACTGGGATTAAATAAGGCTGCCTTTGGAATGTGTTTGTGGATGGGGGTTTTTTTCTCTAAGCACAGAGAAAGAAGAGAGAAGCCAGCTCAGCCTTCAGGTCTCTCTAGGGAGGAAAGTAATACCCTTGAATATGGAAAAGTAGCCTCTCAGCTTGAGAGGAGGTCATGCTGAGAAAGGAAAGGTAATGTTAAGGCACAAGATTTAGAGTCCTCAGTTCAGTTCTTGGTTGCTCTGATTTTGCTTCAGGCTGTTCTGATTGCCCACAGTGAACCTCAGCTTGTCCATGTGTGAAATGGAAGCAGCAATAACCTTCCTGTCTTATGTTGCATGAAACTAAATTAATTACTCTGTAAGTGTGCTAGGTTTTTGGGTAGTTAAGTACAAAAGAAGAGGGTAGAGTATTCTTCTCATGCCCCATGCTGTGGTCACACATCCAACCACACGATGTCAGATGTGGATAGTGGTGGGTTATTTCTGTCTTTCTGTTATCTCTCCCTCTGTGTAATGAGTGGGGCAGATACAATGCTGGTAGAAATGAGGGGCTCAGCCTCCTTTTGGGATAAGAAGACGAACTGGCCCGTGGGACTGGCAGGCCATGTATCCCAGTCTCGGAGGGGCAACACAGCTTGCAGGCTGGGCCATGCTGCACCTTATCTACAGTCGGGCCTGGAGACTGGCTTGTGATCGTACGGGGCCTGGCAGATGTCACCACTGAAGGGAACCTGGATGTTGGGCTGCAGCCCTGGGCAAAGAGTTTAGTTCACCTTTAGCCCTGTTCTTCACCTCTCCTGACTCTGGCACCACTTGTGCAGCACTGCCTGAAAACCCTGAGAGGAGTTGTGCTTTGGTGCTGAGAGAGCAAACAGTGCTGGTTAACAGAAAAGGGGTGATGGGAATGGGGCAAAAGCTACATCAGGTGCCCTGCTGAGTCTGTGCCTGATGGGAACAGTGGCACGCAGAGCCCATGCTAGCCTCAGTATTGCTCGAGAGGCTCGGGTGTTGCTCAGTAAAATATAGCAGCCCTGCTTTCAAATGAAATTGAGCTTTTACCTTGAGGGTAGTTTATTGTTCATAGAATCAAGGAATAGTTTGGGTTGGAAGGGACCTTTAAGGATCATCTGGTCCAACTCCCCTGCAATGAGCAGGGGCATCTTCAACTAGATCAGGTTGCTCACAGCCCTGTCCAACCTGACCTGATTGGGCATCTACTACCTCTCTGGGCAGCCTGTTCCAGTGTTTCACTACTCTCATTGTAAAAAATTTCTTCCTCACATCTAGTCTGAATCTACCCTCCTTTAGTTTAAAACTATCCTGTCCCATCACTACACACCCTACTAAAATGTCTGTCCCCAAGACTAATTAGTTGCAGCTTGTACTAGCCAAAGGAGCAGACTGGAAGGATGTTCTCTGTTCCTACACAGGGTAGATGAAGCCAGAGGCAGCCAAGTTACCTTTTGGGGTGCTGGCTTCCCACCTTGGAGCTGTGTCTCACCTTTGAACCCGCTGCCTGCTCTCCACTGTGCAATTTCCAGCTTCTGGGAGTCACTGCTGGCTGCTCCCCAGGCAGCAGCCATGGCACCAGCGACTGTCAGGCACCTAACATATTTTGCCCTGGTGAGAAATCCTTCTCAGAGAAGTGACCAGGGCAGAAACTTTTCTTGTCCTGCCCTTGCTACTGCTTTCATTTTGTGTTTTCCCACTGTATGTGCTGTCTCCATTCACTCAAGCCTTTCAGCCCTGTCCTTAGGGGAATACAAACACAACTGAGTACAGCTGTATGGTCTTTACCTTCTACATTACATGTACGAAGAAAGGGCCAAGTAATGTTTGTTGTCATTGCTTTTGTGATAAGTATCAGGCACATCCTCATTTTACTCATTTTACTCTGGTTTTAAGTTGGAGTATTTTTCCCCTTCTGTCAGTCAAGAGTCAGGCATCAGTAAGATGAGGTGTAAGTGGAAATGGGGCAATTATGCCCTGTTGAGTGCACACAGAGAATTTGGATGGAGTTACTGCATGGGC
>NW_009601089.1:78536-104091 GCF_000690535.1 Cariama cristata
CCTGCATGCTTTTTCAAGCTCTCTAATATTTGTTCCTTATCCCTTCAAATAATTCAGTTAACGCTAATCTTTTGCTCTTATAATGCAGATTTGTTGGCTTCAATTGGAATGTGTTTGGCTGGTGGGGCACCTTGGGGACAGAAGCAGAGGGTTCCCAGAGCTTTGGCCATGTAGAATATGAACTTGCAGAAGTTATAAATAACTGTTTTCTATGAAAATTCCAATATCCTGATACTACTGTTCCATAATGTTTGCCTAAACCTCTGTTCTCTTTCCATCTGGACCATTATTTCTGTTGTATTTTTTATTCTGATTTTATTCTTAGTATGTCAGTTTGTTTTACCTTCTTTGTGTTGATGGATAGCTGTGATTCAAAAATCTGTTTTGTTCCAAGTGTATTTTTATCAGTATAACCCGCAGTATCTTTCCATCTCAAATATCTATGCCAAACACATTTTTAAGTGCCTTGTTATGTTACCCTGCCTGAGTGACTAGATTTGGAGCTGTAGTACAGCTTTGTCTTGCCCCACAGCTGTACCACACAAACTTTGATTTTTGACTTGCTTTGACCTACCAAGCCCGATAATGAAGTGCTGGATCCCTCTGGCACCCTGGTCTAGGGCATTGATGCTGCCCCACTGCTGGGACTCAGAGTTAGGTTAGCACACATCACTCTAGACCTTCAGCAAGTAGAGTTTAGTGGGGCAGCAGAGCTGGAAACAAGACAGTCTGGCAGAGCCATGAACAGGAGGTACTGTGTAGTCACTCAGAGCACTAAGTAGTTCCTGCTTAACAGAAGAAGACCGTGAAGGACAGAGATTACCTGATTTTCCACAGAGATAGAGTGAACTACTGGTGCCTGGAACAGAGCCCCGGGGCTCAGATTCCTGTTGGCCCAGAGCTACTGAGCTGAGTGCACTTTCAGTTGAACATGCTAGGTACAGCAAGTCACATCAAAGCCATATTTAGAAGTGGGCCTAAGCAATGATATTATCCTTAGACAATGTAGAATTTGCTTCTGTTGCATTTTCTTAGTCTTTCACAGGCAAATAATATTAATTAAAGAGTCCTTACTGCATCTGAGACACTGGCTTGCCAAGAAATGGGGAGATTAACTGTCATTGTACACAGAGGTTTCACTTTGTTAACAGAGTGCTTTAGAGAAAGGGGGGAAACACTGGAAGAACAAGACTGATTCAACAGTCTCTGATTACAAGATTATCTGTCTTTTTACTGAGCTGTGTATTTATTACATGGCAAGGCTCTAGTTACAGGCCAGTGATTGCCTAGGTTCAGGTGTTTACCTGGCGGCTTCTGGGATACCACATAACAGCTGTAAATAGAGCCAGTTATTCAATCCACTCATAAAGAGGTTTGACTGTAGGTCTCCAGTCTTCCCAGGGTACAATGTCTGAGCCAAAGCAGGCAGCAAGCTGTCCTGCCAGCCGACAGAGCTCTCTGCTGGTGTTGTTACTGCTGCCACTGCTGGCAATGTTTAGAAGTGTTAATATGAATTTTCAACAGGGGCAAAACAAAAGGGTCTGGGGGCAGTTGGCACAGTGGGGATGGGACAGGGAGAGTCAGTCTCCTTTTTTATCCATTCATGGTACCCCTTGTTGTCAAGTGTTGGCTTGGTGGGCTGCTCAGGGAGGGAAAGTGCCAATTCCTCTCTTTCTATCACAAGGCTCTGGGGGTTCATATTCCCCCCTTTCTAACCTTTTCCCCTCACCTTGCTGGCATTACTTCAAAGAAAGAACTTTAAGAACAGCTTTCCTATTATAATTTCTAGTGTGTGGGACCCTGGAGTCCACAAGGTCTCTTTGTGCTGTATAGGATGTTAATGAAATACATAAAAATTAGCCAAACCCACAGGCAGTGGGTCTGGGATCATCAGTCTTTTGTTCTGTGAGTCTGTCAGACCTTTCTGGATTTGTCTAATAGTTGTGGTGCATTGTGAGTATGTCTTAACTGTGTTATCAATAATATAACCATCATAACATAACCTCTAGTCCTTGTCTGCTGTTGTTTCTTCTGGTCCTGTATATTATGCTTAGAGAATAAAAAGCTATGGCAGCTTTTCAACAGTTAGATTCTGTGTCTGGTCCTTCCCCAAACACTTCCATGAATTAACTTTCAAACTCTTAAAAGCCTTATCAGCCTCTAATAAAATAATGGAAGCAATATTAAGAATAATGAATCTGTAACTAAACAGAGTAACAGAACCATGAGCAGTCATCAGCGGCATTTAATAAACAAGACATTTGATTACTTTTGGGCTGAGTTACAAAATTAGTGGATGAAAGGAAGCCAGTGGTTGTGATATATCTAGACTTCAATGTGTTATTTGACAAAAAGCCCTATATAATCTTACTTGAAAAAAACAATTAACATTTGGCATTAACACGAAGAGTTTTCTAAAATAAATTAGCAATACAAAATGCAACAGCATTTTCATGAACTGGGAAGGCTAGACAAATTGGAAGTTACTGTCATTTCTGTCTAGCGCTTTTCTCAGTGATCACAAAGAGGGGAAAAAATGACATATTAGTGAAATGTGTAGATTTGTCTAGAATGGGAAGAATTGCAATCATCAGTGTGGATAGAAAACAAAATAAATGTCGCGTAAGTGTCGTGACATCCTTCATAAGGCAGTAGGTGGATAATTCATCTGTAAAGAGATCTAATAAGCTGCACCTAGACTAAAGTGTTAAGGGCCTTAAATACTGTTAAGGTGGAGATACGTCAAAGAATTTGTAAGAATTTTCAAAGGGCTTGATGATTAAGATCATGCAGGCTTGATTATGAAGAAACAGTGAAAGACCTAGTACGTATAACTAAACTTGATGCTGAAAAAGTGGCAAGATATGAAATGAAAGCCATCTCCAAGCGCATACAAAGCATAAATGCACAGAAGAAAAAAGAAATATCATGGTGTTGCCTCAGAGGAATTACCTAGAAGGGGTGTTAGGTACAAAGGTTAGGTACAAAGGTTACAGGTCCAATATCAAGAGGGAACATCTTAACAATGAGAACTATAGCATTAGCTTATAGAGTACTTTACCAAGTGAAAAGATGGGAGCGACTATGTTTTGACAATTGTATTGAAAATAAACCAAATGAAGTTCCTGTTCTTGAGAGCCAGTCTTTCTCTTCCACACCTAGTGGACATGAGATGACGACTTAGAGGAGGATGACTTAAGTCTTTTCCCTTCTTCAAAGGTCAGATGTACCATAATATAGATATATAGATATCCTTCATTTTCCAAAGGGTCTTCATCTGCTCCACATTGAAATCCTGTGCGCGTTGCTCTAGTTGATGTCTGTATCTCTGAGGGAGCAATAATCTGCTGTTGTATCAGCTAGCAATATAAAAATAGTCCACCAAATGCAAACAAAATGTTTTCATAAAGGAAACTGGATGGTTTGCCATACCTACGTTAGTGCTAATGCACTACCAGGTCTCTTTTTTCTTTATCCATGTGTTAATTTTGCACTTCATTCTCCCCATCTCTTCTAGCTTAATTACCCTCCCCAGACTAGAGGCTGCTGCTGCCTTTTGGCTTCATTACCAGCTTTCATTTTCATTAAGAACCTTGTGCTAATGGACTGTTATAATACACAGTCATCACTGGCAGGTGTTGCCAAATGACTCTCAGCATGATGGCATTTCTGTGCAATGGAGCAAACAGTCTGGACACTGGATTTGTGGAGCATCCAAGGGCTTGGGATAGAAGGCAAAGAGAGAAAAGTTTGGCAGATCAGTACAAAGAAGCCTTCAAATGTTCACATGAACAATGATGGAAAAAAAGCACTATGAGCAGTGCGCTTGTTCTGAGACCTCCAATAGTGCCAGCATCTACTCCGCTTGCAAATATCACAGAACAGCTTCCCAAACAGCTCTGTAGTGGTGATGGAGCCCATATCACAAAATACTAATCCTTATAGACTTCCAGTTTAGAAGGGAATGAAAATCTGAATACTAGCTCATTGACTGAGTGAAATCATATCTCAAAATAAACTTGTGGCTCATGTCATCCGACATTAGTAATGGGACTATTTCTGCTGCAGAGATATAGGTCATAGTTGCCTTTGTGTGCACTCTGAACCATTTAGTGATGTTGGAACAAACGTGCATCAGGAAAGAGCAAGGACTTCCTGTGTTGTCCTTCAAGGAGCTGATTGTCCCAGTCAAAATAACGAGAGGCATGTCTCAGAAGAAATACTGTCAGATTTTTACTTTTAAGAGTGGAATAAGTGTTTCAGCACTGAGGAACTGTAATGAAGAGTCATTATTCTGTGTTGATCTGAAGTCCTTTAACTTTTGTTATTGTCTTCAAAAGACCATAAAAGCTCCCCAGTTATATACCAAAGCAAGTACTGAGCAGGGAGACATGATGGCTCCGCTTGCAGATAAGCAGATTGTCCATGTTGCCTGTTCTTTTCTGACTTCTTTTGGATTTGGTTATGCTTCCCATTTGTCCTTTTCTTTCTTACCAAATTCAAGTTTGATGTCAGCTAAGTGATCTATCTCTGTTTTAACAGAGAATGACAGCATGGTATTACTTGCTGAGAAGAAATCACTTTCTTTTATCACTTCTTTTTTGTCCTTTCTCAAGGCACTGCTCCCCTGCAGTAGAAAGTCTTTTTTTGCAGATGGACCGATCTCACAGACTAGGCAAGGAACACTTGATCTGACTGGCTGCAGGATATGCAGTCTGGCTGAGTGTAAGAAGGTGTGCTTTCATCTAATTCTTGACCTTTTAGGATCCTTGGGCCACTTCTGAGAAAGAATGACTTTTCACAGGACAGTGCAGTTAGTCTGCAGCTGTTACTGGAAGAGAGTAGTGTCCATATTGACATGCAATACACAGCCAAATCAAGTGGCATTTCCTTAAGCAGAACTTCTAATGGTTGTGTGGCAGATGGGATTTTTCTTACTGCTTACTGTGCCACATCATTCTCTCCTTCAAGGGATGAGCTCAGACAAGATCTTTCAGAACAAGGGAAAGTGTGTTTAATTGGAGGGCCTGGATCATGTGGTGGAGGGAGAAGACCTTCTGGAGTGTGCAGTAGGACCAGCAGAAGAAGATGACTTCAGTAGGGAGGGGCTTTGCAGCAGAGCATGGCTATGAGAGAACACTGGCAGGAGTAAGCAAAAAGCCAGATCGTAGAGACGGTGGAAGGACAGACTTTTTCCCAGGGACTGACCCTGTTAGGACTGTGCACTGTGTGCAGCAGCCCAGAACATTACAAAAGTGCATGTTGAAAGCGGGGGACGGAGGGGAGAAAAGGCCCCCAGCAAAGGCAAGCCAGGTAACTTTAAACCTCTTTTTTTTCTAGTCTACCCTATGTCCTTGCTTTTCATTTTCTCCATCTTAAAAATATGATTGGCTTAGTTCTGAATATAAAGCACTTGTGGTCCTCCTCACTGCATGCGCAAGCCTTGGCTGATCTACCTTTAAGCTCTGATCACATCAGAATCCCGTAACAACTTGGAGACTTTTGGAGTGAGTACAGTGTATTCATACCAGCATGTGATCACCTGAGTGCCATCCCTGTGGGTGAGAATATTTGACCGCAGGCTCTGCTGGTCTTGTGTTACTCTTGCTCTTTGCATCACTGAATAATGCCAGAAACTTTGTGGTCACCTGAGCTCCCCTGTGGAGGTGCAGCTGCTGGACTTCCCTTCTGCTTTTAACCCTGTCTGACATGATCGCTGTGTCATCATTTTCTAGGCTGAAGTGGCTGCAGCCGAAGGCTCATTTTCCATCTTTTTTTTACGCAAATGTCATAGGAAATTTCAGTGTTTTAGAGTAAGGGGAAATTGTTCCTGGTTAGAAGAAAGGGTAATGTAAATAGGTATAAATCTCTCTCTCCTTTCCTCCAGTAATTCTGTCTAGGTCACATTGTAGAGCTTTGCCAGTACATGCTTAACTGTGACCCTGTGTTTCTTCTGTGTCTTTTCCCTGTACCTGCATAGATATTGTGTATGTCTGGAGGATTCCACTTGTAAGTGATCAAAGTTGAACATGTGCAGAAACTGGAACTCAAATCACTTCAAAGTGGATTAAGCTAAATAATGAGAATACATTGCTGGAGAATAATCTTATAGTGAACAGCAGGCGGTCTGGGGCAGAACATAAGTTGTTGTAACCTGATAAGACACAGGGAAAGGTGTTAAAGAGCATTCTAGTGGTAAATATTATTTATTAACACTGTTGCTTTTATTTCTGTCATTTTTTTGTGGTTTTTTTTTGTTCTTCTGTTAGGCTCCTTAGTGCCTACTGGGGAAACTCCTTAGGAATTTTCTTAGTACAGATGAGTCCTTTCTCCTGATCCGGGCTCTTCTCTTATGTTTGAGTTGGAATAGTAGAGAAGTGAGAGGCCAGTACCCCTTACTCTCTCACTGGCACTTCCCATCTGTGAGTCAGATTTCGTTGCCAGTATTGATTTGTGTTCCCATAATCACTGTGTGGGTTAGGGAATGATTAGTGTCTTGTCTTCCAAGGGGAGGAGGATGAAGACGGTCCCTTAGGGAATTAGTAGCATAGGAGGGAATAAACCCCAGATATTCTTGGATATTTTGAGGCATTAATACCATATCTAGTCTAAACACAAGATTTAACTATTCATCAAGAATGGGGGAGCATTTGATCTGATAGGTTTAAAAAAGCCCTATGATGGGCAGAGCCATTATCTTCCTCCAGAAGGTGATTTACTTGTTATTGCTGGGCTGTGACTCAGGCCTTTCCTTCTGAAGGGATAAATCATTCCTAGAAGAGTAAATGTCACACAGAGATGTATCGGTGACTCCAGAAAAAGTTGCCCTTTAGCAGCTTCCTGGTAACATTTCCCTTGCAGCACTCAGGCAAATGCAATGAAAAAATCAAGGGAGTATCTATCCCCTTCTTCTGCCACTCTTCATCACAGCCTGTCAGTCCCATCTCAGGGCCATTGCATCTTAAAGGGAATGACTCAGACCACTGGCAGAGCAGATAATGCCAAGCCAAAAGGAGATTGGGCAGCATATAAATCTCAGGCCTTGGGACAGGAGCCGACTGGGACCTCACTGCGTAATCACAGAGGCCACGCTCTGCGGTGGAGTACATCAAGGCATCTTTCTTGGAGTTCAGGGGATTAAGGCTAATTAATGCCAAAGAAGAATCTTCTTGACAGATGAATGGAGTAGGGAGCAGGTAGTGCAGGGGAGGTGGGAAGGTCACAAGGTGGAAGGCCACAAGTACTGATGAACTTTATGCTTGGGTTTATTGTGGTGAGCCAATAGAGAAACTATCTGTCTCAGCATTCTTGCATGTACCACCCTTATCACTGTAATACTGTCTGCTTCTTTTCTGGCAGTGGACTTACATGGAAGGATCTGACTAGATCAGGGAATTGAAAATGGGATCTTTACACTTTCTCATACAGGCCATCACTATGAATATAGTTAACCTGGCTGGCAATGACTGATTACTCTTTCCTTCTGACAGCAAAACGAAGTGGTGGATTTTAGTCCTGCTGTGAACAGGAAGGGATAGGTGTTCTCATTGTAAGGCCTTGCCTCCTTCCCTGCAGTTGCTTCAGAAAGGCTCAGGCACTGCATGGCTGACCGTTTCTTCTTTTTATTTTAGGTCCCTGAGAAGGCAAGGGTTGGCCTATTAAATCCAGGCAAGTTTCAGCTTGAGGAAACCACATCAATTCTTTCCTCTGAAATTTGCAAAAGCAAGCAGCCAAAGGAATATCATTAAGAATGAGCACCTGTAGATGGGTTGTGTAGATATGTCAAATAGTGTTATGGTGACAGACGTTGCTGCAGAACTCAAAAGTTGATCTGTACATAGGCCGTGGTATGTCTTTCAAGGTGCAGACCAAAACTGGGTCACGTGAACCTTTAGAGTAGTGTAAATATGTTAAGGCCAAATATAGCAGCAGTGTTAGCGTAGTAACATGCTTAATGAGATTGATCGTCAGTGGGATTTTGCAAGGAGATGAGAGAAAGGAGAAAGGAGGAGAGTTCAGAGTTGTGAGAAAATGTTGATGAATTACTATCCAGAGAAGAGAGACTTTCTTGATTTACTATCTAGAGAAAAAAAGGCTTCCCATGGGTGTGACTGCTGCCACACAGGTCTTCAGATAACAGAAGAGTTGCTGTAAGAGAATAAAAGTAGTTATAGGAGTTTATTGTCTGACCGTACTTCAGTTTCCAAAAATGGAACAAATTTCTAGTTGTAATATTAAACACCTTTCCTAACAGCAAGTGGAATTTACTGCCAAAATGTTGGAGGCATAGCAACTGGGAAAATAACTTGAATGCAGAGATATTTTATACAGTTGCGTGCCCCAAAGTACCCCTTTTTGGGCACTGCAAGGCAGACCTTAGAAGAAGTGAAAGAGTAAACCTGGACACTCTCACTACAGAATGTTCTCTCCTTGGATCTAAACGGTGGATTTTAGATTTGTGTGGCTCTAGTGATTTCAGCTGAGTAACTTCTAGAATTGACTATTGCATCCTCTATTTTCAGAATTCCTCAGAGTTGTGATACTGGGGACTAGCAGCACAAGTCAGTGAAAGAGGACAGTGAGCGATTTTTCTCAGGAACATTGAATAATAGCCCTTTAAGGTAGCGTTATTGCTGCAGTAAATTCCTGATGTTCAAAATTTCTCTCATCTTTCAAACTCTTCATGATGCCTCAGCTGAATTAGTGAGGCCTGCATCTTTCCATTTCTTCTACTGATACAGCTTAGATATTCCCTTCCTTCTCTTCCTTCAGTCCTGGAACTGCTGGCACAGGAGCTTTTCCCTGACCAATTCCTGTGCTTGGACCAGCCTTAAGTGTTTCAATTTCCTATTTCCTTTCATCACTTATTAACTCTAGCTGTTGTATTTTATTACTCAAAACTCTTCTCCAAAGTAGAGATGGTATGAAAGAGGACAGAAAATTTTGTTGCATTGATAAAATCTTAGAGACCATCTTCTCTTCTTGCTCTTTTTGTTAAGAATCCAGGAAAAAGCAGCACCATTTAATAAGTAACCTAGATACTTAACTAAGTTTGTGAAGAGAAATGTGAATCATAGGAGTTAAGGATCTGTGAAAGCACCTCATCTATCTCCCTGCCAATGCACTACTGCTTTATATGGCATGAAGTGAAAATACTAGTGTCCTTATAATACCCTTTCTCTGGTGTAGGTATCACATGAAGAAGAAATGCTTATGTGTGTGTATATACGCGCACACATGTGCACATGTGTGGGCAGCTGGCTTATTTGGTGCTTAAGTATTCATTGGCAATGGCTGTCATTGTTCCTCATTTTATTAGCTTTTGCCAAGTAGTTCCCCTTTTACTAAGGGCAGCCGGGTTTATGGCAGTGATATTTCTCACAGTGTCAGAGATAAAATATCAGGCTAATAGCAGACTCTCTGGTAATACAAATCGTAAAGGGAAAGCAATCTTGTTTTGAAGAAGTCCTGCTTGGGAATGTTAAGTCTCCTGTTGGAGAAGCAGCTTGTGGAATTTGGAATACTTCATGCTCTCTAGGAAGATAAATGATTTGTCTTAAGTGATGGGGGTGGAGAGCGGGAGAGATCTGATTTCAGTTACTGTTTTCCTTGCTAGATAATAACTCAGACTCTCTCATACCTAGGGCCTCATCCTAAGAGGAGCTAAGCACCCAGGACTCCACTGGTGTCAGAAAGAATTTGAGTTTGAGATGTTTGGTCTCCTACTGAATGAACCCTCTGGAAACAAATGCTTTCCAAACAGGCTTTCTCTTGTGGAAAGGGAGATAGGGAAAGGAAACAGAGACAAAATTGTTCTCCCTAGTCCACTTCCTTTCCCTTTTTATTATCTCTAAAAAGTTTTCTTGCAAGATGAAGAAAATCTCCTGCCTTTGGCCTCATGTAGAGCAGGACCTCCCAAAGTGAAGCAAAGAAGGGCAAGGGTTGGTAATGTATTGATTTTCTAGGGGAAAAGGCATTGATTCTACCCTTAATTAGGTGTGTCCCCCAATATTAAAGCCAGACTGCAGAACAAAATCTCTTCCGAGGAGCAGAGGTCTGGGTTAATTTCTGCTAGCACACCTGAGTGCTATACCCTACACCTTGTCTCGGTTGTTCCAAAGTCTTGTAACTAACTTGATTATTCTGAAGACTTACCTAGGATAACACATACATCTATAGGATAATATATAAATACATAGCATACAGAATCTAGCATATGCTTTCTGTGTATGCGTATTCTGGGGCACTTGGAGGAGCTACTGTCAGTCATACCACTGTCAGGATCAGATTAATTTGGAACCTGAAATTTGGTCGTGCACGAAAAGCAGGGCCTGAACACAAAAGAACAAAGGGCAGAGTATCTGACAGTAGCACAGAAGTAATTATGAGCTGTTGGGCTGGGCACCTTCATTTGGAGGCAATGTTGTGTTTGAGAGGGAGAAGAAGGTAAAATCCGTAGCAGAAGGCAGTCAGAAAAGCAGCCTGCTTCATCTTGGCAGAAGCACAGGCCCTGAGTTTTTAGAACATTAAAACAATGATGAAATTAGGCCACAGATTCTACTAATTCAGCCTTGATCAGCTTCCCCACTTCTAGTAACAATTAAATGCTTATCTCTTCCTTTCACATGCATTAAATTAATCAGCCATGAGCTAAAAGTAATGTGCTTAGTGCTTAGGCTGGGACCCACCGCATTTTCCTTGTAGCTTGGACCTCAGCTGGTTCAGTACATGTGCAGAGGACTGAGAATGTCTGTGGAAAAAGCCAGTATAGTATTTCTTACAACAAAGAGAACACTATAGTACTCAATTGTGCCACTTCAGTGAGAGGTCACTGGAGGAGGGGAGATGTTGTGGTACAATATTTGGCTAGGGAAATTATGATGATGTATGTTTCAGCAGTGCTTATGTATTAAACTAGGTACTATCCATCTGCTCAGTAAGAGACAATCCTTGAACTAAAAACTGTAAAGCCACAGAGGAAATAGGGGTTGGAAGAGGAGAAAGGCAGGTCATTAGGAGATACAGAAAAGGAAGGAGGTATAACTTGTGTCCCAGTGTGTATCCTAACTGCTTGATGAGCTTGTGTCTCAGGACTGCTCAAAAAACATCTGCTGAAGTCAAATAGATTTGAAGGTAAACGTGTTTCAGGACTAAGTCTTACTAAGGCATAACTATATGTTCCGGTGGAGGCAATCATATGGCCACTCACTTCCTAATCCGAGTCATCCAGATGTGAAGATTTTCGTCAGTGTTTTAGGATGGTACCAAATAGGACTTGATGCTTGATGGTCAGGAGTAGCATCACACCTGAGTTAAGGTGACCACACTGTTTCCTGGTCAGAACTGGCTCACATCTAGCCAGCTCAGAGCATGGACAGAGCCACCTTATGGTTGCCTGTTGATGACCAGGTAGATGTGTCCTCAGTTTCTAGTGGCTTTGTCGCTCCTTGTGAGGCCGCACACACAGTTTGAGAGACAGCTGTCTTCTGGGTGTAGATGTTAGGTCTGGACTTTCCAGAGTTATCATAGTACTAGATCTTTCACTTTTACTTTTTATATAGCTTTGGGCAAGTGTCACAGCCACCCCCTTGTTTTTTGCGTTCTTGCCAACAAGGCAAAACTAATACATGCACTTTAGGATGCTTTGAGGATTAATTTGCTTCCAAAAAAACTGCTATGCACAGCTATGAAGATCTGTACATAGAAAGAATAGTTAGTAAATTGTTTCCTTGATGAAGCACCTTGGTGCTTCAAAACTTCAAAACCAAGGTGTTTTGAAGCACCTTGTTAGTTTTAAATTACAGTAGTTGTTATCACTCCTTGTCATCCTTTTCCTAAAGAAGAGCGGACACTAGAAATCCAGGAGGTGAAGTGTTGCAATGAAGGTATGTCAAAATACTGTTGTGACATCCAAGCCTGGAAGCTGCATCTCAGATCACAGAGCCTCTGCAGAGATCAGTGAGAGACTCAAAAGTAGAACCAAAAGAGGCCATGTCCAAAAAGGCCCACCATTTTACTTACTGTGTCTTTACACTACACACAGACTTCTGCCACGTGTCTAAGTCAGGCTTGGATTTTCCTTACCCCAGGACACAGCCTCTTCTTAATGTTAGTGTAGTCTCTCTCATTTGAAATGGTTTTGGAAAGTCTTCAGAGTAGATACAGTGATACATATCTCAGGAACCAACCTACCATAAGTTTGGATGCTATAAAATAAATGACAAAGATAAAAATATGTACCACAAATAAGTGTTGAAGTGTAGAACATAGGAGTGTAGGTCAGGGAAGCTTACCCAGCTTTGTCTGCCTTTGTGATATTATCCTTTCAATTTTAGGTACCTTACAACTACTTTAAAGGAGTAGTTTTGCTTAGTGCTTTTTCCTACTGATTGCAAAGAACACTACTACCTCCTTCAGCAGTATGTTGCTGTTTGTGCTGCCAGGCCAGGGAAGCAGTCTACCGTGATTGTCATCCATGAAATACAAAGTAAAACTGACGGAGCTGCTGTTTAAATGAGAGGAAACTCAACCCCTGAGTTTTCCAGGGGAGAAAAAAGTGGCAACAATGCTGTTTTCCATGTGAAACATCTATAGGTCTGTTGGAAGTGCCTGGTGGAGAGCTGATGTGTATGCAATAGACTAAGTTGTGTTTGAGGATAAGAGAAATTCCAAATAATAAATGCAGGGTAGAGTCAATTGGGGTTGGAGGGTGTCAGTTCAGGTTTGGCACAAAACCCCGTGTGTTAACGGTACCCTGGCTGCCATCATTGGGCAAGAGCAAGGACCTTACTGATAGGCAGGGGTGACAGATGGCCGCAGGGAGTACATGTAGCAGAAGTAGTAATGTGATATAGGGTGCACATTACAAGCAATTACAATTTGAATAAGTTATCAATGGAAGGAGGTAGAGGACTGGAAAGCAGCTTTATTAACCGCCTGAAGTTATATTCCCAACATTTCAAAAAACTTTATGTATTGCTGTGAATTACAGTCATGGTGACAAATGTTAGTGCCCAGAGAGTTTGTGATTGCAGCCCCTCTAGCAGGCAGTGCCTTACCAGAACAATTCAGAGCAACAATCCATGTATACTTAAAATAAAAGGAATGAGGAAGATGAAGCATAAAACCCTGGACAAAGACAAACCTTGTGATAAATCCTGCCTCAGGTTTTCTTATTGTGTTCTTTGGCTTTGCTGTCTCATGAAATGAACATTCCTGGTGCTATCTATCCTGTCTTGTGCTGTGATACAGTCATTTAAGTCCAGCTAAGCTGAATGCACAGGGGTAAAAAGCTGGGGGAAAAGCTTAGTGACAAAATACTGGTGCAAATCAGTGTTACATCTTCAGGACGAGCAAGAGGGAAGGCACCAACCAGTAAGTAAAACAGTAATGATGGCTTTGCACCACCTTTGTACCTCCAGGGTTTGGAAGATCTTAGGCAAGGAAGGGTGCAAGACTGTCTTGTATAACTTAGATCCGTCAGCTTGCAGCTGCTCACTTTGGGTGGTTTGTTGATTGTGGTTCAACCCAGGAGCCATGTCCTCTCTTTTCATCTGCTCCTTCTTTGGTGTGCCACTTGCTACAGCTTGTGGAAGGGCAGCAGAGCGACATTATATTGCTTATTATATCGCTTATTATAAATAAGGGCATTATTTATATCCCCCCAGGGTTCTACCTCTCCCCCTTTTTCTTTTTGTGTCATAGGAAGTCTGTAGGGGGACTAAAGTAGAGATGATAAAAACATTCTACGGAATATATTTTTGACAAATTTCAAGTGAACCTGGAAAAAATTCTATTAGCAGTCTAAAGTTAAATGCTTAATTTTGTTTTTCTGGTAGCTGCCTGCAAAGCCACCTGATATATTTCAGTGATCAAAACACTTCTCTGAAGTTTTGACATTTTTCAAGATTTCAGACAATAAAATAAAGCCAGAAAAATCACTGTGTTTATGACAAGAACTGCTCTAAAACAAATGGCAAAATCTGTTCTGGTGATTTCATAGAATCATAGAATAGCCCAGGTTGCAAGGGACCTTGAAAGATCATCTGATCTTTGTTAGGCTTTTTTCTTTCCCAAGCTTACTCAGAACTAATGCCCAACATCACTGCTAAATGTACTGTGACTTGTGCTTAAATATTTCAAAGGAGGTCCTTTTTACTTAGAATCATTAAAAATCCAGTAATATTTTTTCTAGAAGTCTTGGAAGTCTTTCACTGCAGAGTCTTAATTAATTTCCAACTCAAGTGATTCAATTGCCATTCTGCATTTCCCCTACTGTTTCAATTGATTACAATTCAGCCTGTACACCTGTCTTAAATATTCCGCAGTGTGCATTTAAGCAGCCTCTACACTGCAACAGAAGTGGCTGTGTGTCAGTGATGGGAACAGTGATTTAATAGTTTGTAAATAATATGCTTGGAGATACCTGGCATGAAAGTTGATAGGTAAACACAGTGCTGTGTAATTATTGTTTTGTAGGAAAAACCTTATTATCTAAGTTTAGACTTAGGTAATCTCAAGATTTCTTTGTCTCTGCCTGTTTCCTGCATTTCGTGAATCTCTGGTTCTCTTGTTGGCATCCTAAGCTGTTATACTTGCCAAAAGTGTGGCTGAGAACCTTTAATGATATGTTATTAAATTTGTAAAATAGTATATTTACTTTATTTGAAATCTAGTTTCTTTTCCTTGCTTTCTAAAGGGAGAAGCTAAGGAAGTAACTCCTTTATCTTCCTTTTTTTCTTTCACAATCAACTCCCAGGAGTCACTGCGCAAAGTGAGCCTGGGGGACAAACTGAGGCCTGTTTTCATACCAACATAGCAAGATTTTTCTCTAGGTCGTTACCTGTTGAATAATAATTTCTATCTTGGCATGGACAGGCTATATCTGAATTTACCTTTCTGTAAAAGAGATATGGCAATAGCAACCTTATGTGGATATTTCTATTTCTTAGTATTTATTGTTTCCACAACACAGCAGGTGTGTAATCTGCTTTTCTTGCAATCAGAAAACAAAATTAGTGACTTGAAGAGTTGTCATCGAACCCGTATACAGCAAATCTGCCTATATGACTTACAGGAAAGATATTTTATTTGTTTTCAGTGAAATTAAGCAGTATGTGTGTGTGTAAAACTTCATTTTTACCATTTATAAAGAAATTGGCATGGATTTGTGAGGGGTAGACTCAGACACTGCCCCCTGTGCTGTGCAGAACCAGGGCTGCTGAGGCAGGGGCCGTGCGGCTCTGACAGCTCACCTCCACAGCCCTCTGCGCAGGGGCCCCGGCCACCACCCCTAGAGCCACCACTGCTGCAGGACATCATTTGCAAGTGGCTGTAGATTTGTGGCGTTCAGTTAGAAAACACTGAGTAACACTTTTTTTGCTGCAAATGGTTTGTAAGGCCTCTGAGATTCTCGAGCACAGGCACTACAGAGAGGAGGAAGGATGCTCTCCTGGTGGGCTTGCTCTGGTGGAGTCACTTCCTGAAGAAACCAGCTCAGGTCCTGCAGCATGAGACAAGAAGGCCTTGCAATTAAGGCAGCTTTATGTGTGGTCAACATGCAGAGGACAAACCAGCAGCTGATGCATTAACTGAGAACAAGTTCATTCAGATTAAAAAAACGTTAATGATCACTTTTGAAACACTGAGAGCCTATGAGGGACCACCTGCCTGGAATGAGCATTTACCATAAGGTGCCTTTGGAAGCTAATATTGATTCTCATTATTTTAAACGATTACAAACATTGCAGGTGTTTTGTAATAATCTCTATTGTCTAATTAGAACACTCTCAAAACTAGCTCATTCTGCCTGCTAACGAATATTGATTTGAACAGCTGAGTTTGCCTTGTATGAGTGATGGGAGTGTGCTAACTGACACTTCATAGTCTCTTTTGCTGACTGATTAATCCAGGAAGAAGAGGCTAGAGCTTGGTGGGTAGATTACCCAATTCACCCAGAGGTCTGATCAGCCTTGCCAGGAGGACCTACAGCTTGCACCAGAATTTTCCAGTTAAGGAGAGCATTGATACACTTATGAAATTTTATTTTTTGTCTAATGGGGATTTAAAAAAAGAAGGAAAAAAGTAGTGGAAGTCATTGAAAAAAAAACTTCAGCTATCACAGAAATATTTATATAGGAATGGGGTACCTAAGTTTGTATATTTTTGTTATTCATGACACAGCGTCATTATTTCTGGCATTACTGATGCACAGTCATTTCTCAAAGAGTACTAGAGAAACCTCATGAGCAAATAGCCCTGGTGAAGGCCACTAACAGAGGTAATGGAAGCACTTTTCTTCCCTTCTCTTTTGTGGTTGATGCTACTTCTGACAACGTGGATGTAAATGATCAACATACACTGAAAGAAAGGCTTAAAGGCTACTGGAGAAACTGGACTTTATTGAATTTTTGGGGGGGTGAAATTTAAGTGGGTAAATGTGAGAGAGATGTTGGAGTAACCTGGAGAGACTCCTTTGTCTATTTTCCCTTATGTAAATTTGCTGTCTGTTAATGCGGGCAGTTTCCTTCCATGAATAAGATCGTACCTGAATTTCCAGCAGGGAGAGAATGCATGTACTGCAATCCCTTTGACTTTTTGGCCTCTCTAGTTCATAAGGAGTGAGAAATGCAGCTTTCTTAAATCTTAAAAAAATTTCTAATAAAAGTCAATGTAGATGACTATTAGTGTTTGTGGGCTTCTGAAAGTTCAGCATGAAAATTCAAACCTTAGGTGTCAGGGATGAGTAGATATGGAGGCATCTAAAAGATAAGAGGGTAGGGACATTGTTTGGTTATGACCTTACTTTCTCTACAGGGTTATATTTTTCACTGATCATTATAGTATTAGAAAGCAGTGTAGACTGTTAAGTTGTTGCTTTTTGAGGTCTCTGAGTGTGATGGACACATATTCTCCACATCTGCTTTGAGAGGCTCATTTTTACAGCATGATAGAAACATACACCAAAAAATGATTAATGTTCACATTTTCAGAGCTGCCAAGTGTTGTTCCTATGCCTGCTATGATACATGCATTTTTGATGGGTCTTTCACAGTTTCCTCTGTGTCAGAGAAGATGTCAAGAGGAAAAATGAATAAGGTACTGCTCCATAAATTAGCATGTTGCCTAGGTTTTGTGGTATTGTCCAGTCTCATCTATACTGCTTTTCTCATCTGATTTTAATAACTGTTTCTGAGTCCCTGGTAAACATCGTTGTATTTATGGAGGAGTATGTATTCCATAGGGAAAAACTAACTGCAAGGCTGCCTAATATCAAGTGAAACAGAATATGGGGGAGAATCTTGTTCTCTGATAAAAACTGACCAGCGGTTCATTTACTTTGCCGGTTTGCTTCTCAGGGAAGGAAAGTCTAGAGGGTGGCCTGTATACTGGGACATCTAATGTCTCTAGCTGTTAGACAGAAGGGTGCACTGAGAGCCAAGAATCTGTTTGCTGGCCAGGGCTGACTTGCCAAAAGTAAGAAGAAAAGGTGGCGACCTGGCACCAAATTGTTGATGTCTCCCATGTTTTACACAGTTTAGTAGTAACTGAAGTAGTTGCAATGAGAGAGGGATGTAAATCTCAAAGATGTGGGTTTAAATCTAATAGTACTACCTGATAAGGAAGAATAGGAAATTGTGGTTTCCTTCTTGGTTAGTGTAAATGCTTATTTTTAGTTGTATTTTTAGTGGTTTTCATTAATTGAAACGGGGTTAGGCAGTTGGTTAGCAGGAGTTTGAAGGACCTGAAGAATGAGGAAGATTTTGTCTCAGTCCTAGAGAGCAGAAGAACCTGCTTAAGCTCCAAAAAAAATTGAAACTCAATTTGATAAACTTACCTTTCTGGACAAACAGTCTTATTCCCCAACTGCGTGATGTTGACACACCTAACAGATCAGGTGCTCCAGCACATTGCTAACATGTTATGTTGCCAAGCATTTGTTTCAATCCAGACTAGTGTAATAGAAACTAGAAGATGGTTCTCGCTAATGGATATTTAGTGACATCCTTTAGGTTAGCTATCAGTTTGCAGGGTTTAAGTTCTTCTTTTTGGGCTGCAAATTCATTACTGTTTTTCAGGCTGCTTGGCAAACCCAGCAGAAGGGCTAAGGTCAGCCTGAGAAAACACTGAACTATTCATGTTTTTCTGAAAGTAAATCACTTTTGCTCCTACTATATTAAAGAATTTTGGGAGGATGGAGTGTGTATGAAACTTGTTTTGTTTCTACTATGCCACTTCATTTACTGCCTTGGCTAACTCTGTGCATATTTTTAAATTTTAAGTTTATAGTTACATCCAGCTTGTTAGCAAAGAAATGAATTCATTCATGTAATGCAAATTACTTAATATTGTGTATGGAGCTGCACAAAGCTTAATAGCTATTCCTGCTCTGAAAGTTTTATATTCTGTGTCTTTTGCCTCTTAGTGCAGGAAGGACGACAAATTCTGCTGTTCTGAAAAATGCACGAACAACCAAATCAGAACTTCAGCTTGAAATTCAGTTCAGATTTGTCCTGAGGTTGGCAAAGTGTGAATGCTTTTCTTCTGTTATCCTCAGTCTCTGTGTGCATGGATCCTAGCCAAAAAGGCTTTTCATTTGGTATTCTTTAATTGACTTGATATAGCAAGTTCAGGGAATTTCCCCTCTGTTTTAATCAAGGCTATTCTCAGGAAATTCCAGCCTGATTTTTGCACAGTATGAAGGATTTCAGCTGCATAAGTGGAAAAAATGATTCTTCTTCTCTCTTCTTTTGTTGCTTCAAAAACATCACTCTCATTTCAGAACAGGCAAATTGATAAAGCTGACACTTGGTTATTCCCCGCATTGTTTTAATGACAGTCATGATTCTCCTGTTAATTAAAAGCATTGTAGTTGACAGCTCCAAATTGGACTCCATCCTGAAGTCCTAAAAGATAGCTACTTCGCAAGTTTGGCAGTAGAGTACTACTTAAGATACATGTGATATTATGTAGGTGAAAAAGTTGGGCAGTGTTTTACGCCCTGGACTGGCATTGAGAATATGACTGATAGAGCCGGGGACTGCTGTTGTTTTCTCTTGGGTGTGAGGGTGATGCTAGGTTTTTCTTGTTTTGGGAGCTGGAGGAAAGGACAGTGAAAGTCATTGTGTAGGTGTACCTAGAAGGGGAAATGTGAAAGAGCCAAATTTTCTTGTCCTTGATGGTTTCCATTGATAAAATCTGATATGATACAGTATATTTTTAGCTTTTACTCAGAGTTTGAAACCCTGAAAGCTAAGAACCCAGATGGTCAAGAGCACTTTTTAAGCTGCTAATTGGAGTTAGATGCAAGACCGTGCAAAGTACTTGGAGCTGGTGGCTTCATAGAGGCAAAGGCATTTCCAGATCCATGCACTGGACAGGAGTCACTGCGAGGTGAAGCTGACAGTGGCCCTTGTGGAGTGAGATCCTCAGACCAAAAAACCTGCAGTGCAAATGCACCATTTTTATATTTCTCTATGCCAGGCAAGAGGGATGGAAACAACAGCTTTTGGTGTGGGTGATGGGTTTATTCAAAAACTGTGTAAGAAATGTGAGAAGTATGGAGAAAATGATTGCTCATGGGCCACCACGGTCATTGCTGCAAGACAAAACTCAACTGTGGAAGTGACTGACACTGTAAAATGCAGCTTTCCTCCCAGCAGCACAGCTTAGGAGTATTCTCTTGCCCAGGCCCACATGTAAATGTGTGACAGCACCCAGTAGAAAGATGTGGGCACACTCTGATGCTGTTGTTTGTGGGGGTGTAGTATACTTTCATTTGGCTTTGGCTTCTGAGACACAATCCTCCTCATCTCCTTGTCAGCCTCCTCTGTTTTCCCTTATCTTCCTTTGTTCTTTAACGAAAAAGTAGGAGAGAATATCCATAAAAATAAGCTCCCAATCAAAAAAGCTGTGAGTTATGCCTCTTATATCTGTCCCCCAAATCCCAAGTTAGGGGAGCCCTGTCTGTCTCTGGCTCAGATTATGTTTCAATTCTGGACATTTGATAAACCCCTACCATGGTGTTTGTTGTGGTGTGAGATCTTGCTACGGAAAAACGTGTTTGAAATTTGTTCCAAGCAGAAAGGGATGAATGGCCTTATTTTGGGTGAGAGGCAGAAAATGGGCTTTGGTGGAGTGGGGCTGTTGCAGGCAGGTCCTGCCAGAGGTGCCAGTGTAGCAGCCAGGCCATGTGAGGGCTCCCAGCATGGGCACAGGAGCCAGCCTGCCCTGGCAGTGTGGCGCAGGGCAAGCTTGGCTCTGTACATCTGTGGCTCCGTTTCAGTGCTGCTTTGATAGCCACAGGCTTTTACAAAACACTTGGCTCAACGGGGAAAATTAGTGTCATGAGGACGGTTTTCTTCATGAGAAAAGAGTTGGTTGGATGGAGCAGCCAATAAATATGTTAATGTTTTTTCTCAGTGCATAACCCATATATTTTAGTTCCCTGGACAGGGTCTTTCTTTCTGACGTGAATGACTGAGGAACACTTAACTCGTAGCCTCCAGGGGATTGGGAAAGTGCAAGGTTTTCTGGAAGCTGAGATGTTCCATTTTTAAGATCTAATGTTAACTTTTTGGGGTGTGACTCTGGCTGAGTGAATAAAAAAGCATTACTTTCACAGACAGGAAGATCTCTCTCTGCCTGAGCTGTTCAGTCTATTGATACAGCACTCAGTCATACCTCTGTCGAGGCTTATGTTTACTCTCACCATTGTAACTTGTCCATCATCACTTTGACCTTGGAATTTGACCTTTTAAATTATGTTATTATTATTATTTTTATGTGAATTAGGCACTGGTAACCCATCTGTGATGAACTGAACTGGAGGTGGATTGGAACCTCTCTGTCTAAACCTGATCAGAAGTGTAGCCTCCATCCCCTGCCAATCACATCCTCTCCTTCCTGTGAGGAGCAGAAATTCTACCCCTGTTGCTAAGGGTGCAGGCTGGTGTCCAGATTCTACAGATATTACATATGCCTTGTTTATTATTGGAGAAAATGAGATGTCAGCCTGTAAGATTATCCTGTAGTTTTCCCCTGCCTTCCTGGTGTACTTGCCATATTTGTTGCAAGTGATTTCTAAAAAGGTTGGAGCTGCTGGTCTGTACTGAAGTAATTACAACTGCTACACTCTGATACCCTCAGCAAAAGAATCTGGGGAGGTTCTCATGAGATGGCAAAGGACTATTCATTACACGGGTTTCTGTGCCTGCAGTGAAAGCTGTAGAAAATATCTTAGGTGAGGTCTGAGAGTCAAGAATAGAGGTATACATGGTTAAGAATGGCAGGTGAGAGGACTTGTATTGGTTTGTCCCAGCATCCTGAAAAAAAGAATGGTATAATGACTCAGTCATATGCTGCCTAGACTGACTCTTGCTGCAAGGCAGGGATTAAAACAACTGGTGACCAATCCATACTGTCTGGAGCAGGCACACATCACTGAGGGGGGCTACTGGAGCTGTGAAAAGGGATTGTCTTCATTTTGGCTGATTTGTAGTGTGGGAGGGCAACCACAGCTAGGACTTGTAGGGCATTCTATCCTAAGGTTAGGTTTGGCATTTATAAATCTCTTGGCTAAGATTACGCAGGGATTCAAGGGCTCCTCCCAGTCTAAGATGAGCGTTAGAGCTTGTAGGGGCCTGTTGGGATTAGACACTGGTACTGGAGTTTTGTTTTGACTTTTAGACTTCTTAAGGGTGGGAACTGCAGGTGTATTGGGGCTCTGAGTGCACTAATAAGCCTTAATGGTCCTGATGAGCATCACCTGGGGCCCACATCTGTGGGCTAGGAGCTCTGTTTAAACTCAGCCTTGGGTTTTCAGTTTTTGTCTGAGCTACGTTGGAGAAAGACTACTGATCTTTAGTATGGCTGCAGCCATGCTAGTGCCTAGCTGTAGAGCCCTGTGATCTGGACCTCAACTTGAAGACTCACCTCCTGGTTTTGACTGCTTGGCTTGATTTTTGGCCGAGCCTCATCACTGTGGCTGTGCCTGTGCCTGGCAATTGCCAGGCCTCATCCTAGCTCTGACTTATGGATTGACTTCCCAATTTGTCTGTGGAACTGCCTTGTCACCATGATACCACCTTGTTATCTGGACTCTTGATTGGATGTGGCTGCCATCTCCAGGTTTGTCTTGCTCGCATACTGTGGGACAGGCCCTGACTAGTAAGGCTTTGGTCTTGCTGGTTGTGTTATTCCCTTCAGTTCCTATCCCTTAGGGAATGGCTCTCCTGCAGTGCTCCATGACACTGAGTTAGGATCTACAGGAATCCTTGGTTTACTGTTCAAACTGTCATCTTTAGGGCTTCCTGGGGTAAGGTTGGAGTTGTGATTCATAGAGGACAGTGGTTAGGGTTGAGACCTATAATGCTGTCCTGGGCCAAGTTAAGGTGGCAATCTGCAAGGTTTTGGAGCTACAAGTAGCATTATGGACTGTTGTAATGCCTGGGCTAGAGCAAGGGAGGTGTTCTGGAGGACCTATCTCCTCCGTTCCCAGAGGGCTGTACAGGATACTTTGAAATTTTGGTCTGAAGGGTTTCCTAGAGTAGAAGCAGTTGCCTGCACTCATTCTGTGGGTATTTATAGATTTGGGACCTCAGGACAAATTTAAAGGAAAAGATTAGAAGTCCACAGGCCAAGCTATTTTTTTTTAAATAACTTAGATTCCAGGCTGGATTTAAGCTTGAGGCCAGGAAGTGTTGTTAGGCAAGGTCAATGATACTTATGTTTTCCATCTTGTGTAGGTAGGGTAAGATATCTTGACTCCTGAACTGTTTCCTTGCTGCTGTAGTTATCTACTAAGTAACAAAACAATGTAGAAACTAAGGCACCGAAGTATAGATTTTATTTTGCTACCAGTTTGCTATATGACTGTATGTTGCTTGTCTCTAACTTTTATGAATTCTTTCCCTTTAGATAGCAAAGTAGAGGGATGGTATATGTCACTTTTGTGTTCATACTGCACCTCTGCCTAGTGAGATGGAGATTATTGTGGACAGCTATAAGAGTTACTGTGATATATGTAAGAAAAAAGCACAGTAGTAGTAAGGAACTGATAATATTGCTGGTGTATTGCTACGGAGACCTGCTGTCTAAGAATCTGACTATAATAAACCAACTTATTTTTATGGTACTGGATGTGGGCCAGGCTAGAGTTGGCAACTATGTAATAAAAAGGATAAGAATACATAACTGCCTGCTGAATTGGATAGTCCTAGGTATGAATTTCCTATCTACTTGAGCATCTGTCTTACTGTTTGAGCCTACCTGGAGCAGAAAAGATCTATCTGAACTGAACAGAGTTAGGGTGGGAGAAGTGAGCTAAATTTGTCTTGCCCACAGTAGCTTCAACTGTTTCCTCCCTCCCATCGGTGTGTTTGGCCATCACGCTGTTAGCAGTACTTGAACATCTATCCATACATATGGAGTCTCCCAGGGAAACTATTGAGAAGATGTTATTTACTGCTGTGGAGGCTGAAAGAACATCAACTGCATCACTGGCCTTTGCTGCTCATTTAAAGGAAGGCAGCAGCCACTTTTTGCCCATTTCTTACTGCTCTTTTATGCACATTGATGGCTGAGAGGGCTTGCTTGAGAAACAGGAAGGTCTAATTCCGAGTTTGTCCCTGGATCTCCCATTGTTTCCTGCTGGTTAGTGGGAAACCAGGTCATGGATATGGAGGAAAAGACTGGTCTGGTTCCCATGGTAAAGGAGAAGTGATACTAAACAGGGAACTGTTCCAGTTACCTGGAAGCAGCTGCTCCAACAAGGGGACTCCACTGGAAATGTTTTTCCCTACTTCTATTTACTCTGGCTAGCACTATATAGTTGCTGCAGTAGTGGCCCTTTTGTGTGGAGTGAAGAGTTTATTTCCAAGATCAGTCCTTGAGCTTGCTGATGTCCTGCTCTGCTGCTGTTATTGCAGAAGTGCTTCCTTTTCTTTCTCCCTCAAGTGACCCACGTCTGTACACAACACTTACAGGAAACTTACTTGTAAATGCATCCTCTGTATGTTGGCAGTGAGACTTGCTGTTCAGGTAGGAGTGGCTTGGTACCAATGATTTTTCCCAACTTACTACTGGCCAGATCTGTTGTACACTGTGCCCCTACACTTAAGCAATCCTCTTGCCTAAGCTTAGCTTTTAGTTTTCTCGTACTAGAAGGGTTGTTGTGATGGCAGCCTGGTGCCATTTGAGCTCCAGAAAGACAAGTCTAGGTAAAACTTGCATCATGAATGAAATGAATATGGTGTGTATCAACCTAACTCCTAGTTCTTGTTGTTTTTTACTTTTTGTTCCAAACTATTATCTCTTTGTTTACAAGCACAGTAACTATACAACCTGTGTGAGACTCTGCCATTAGATATAATTGTGGCCAAGTGTTTAGTACATTAAACTAAATTGTTTTTCATAAATTGCCGTTGTGTAACTAGATCTCTGCAATAAATGTTCAGAGCATAGTTCAGTTGCTATAGAAATACTTCCTTTCTGTTCATCTCTACCTACTCCTATATATCTCTTTGATAATACTTTCACTGCAGTCTGTTCTGTGGTCTTTCTAGAACTGACATGTGTCACTGTCTTAGACAAGCAGCAGCAAAATTCTTCCTAGTAAAAACATTATTTGATCGCTTCCTCAGCGGTGTTTGTAGTCATTGGGGACTCAAAAGTCCAGTAGTCGTGGGTAATCAATGTGAAGGGAAAGCAGATAAAGAGTTACTACTTATGTTTTTTAGAAATGTTGCCTCTCTGAAAGGCCTATGTGAGCAGACGGTATTGTTTGAATTTGAAATTCAGTAGTGAAATTCCATTTTTCAGAGAGGGACAAAATGATTTGGTTACCTCTTAACGCACAGAAGACGACAGCAAGAATAGTTAATGGAGAAGGAGCCTACATTGTGCTTCCTCTTGGAAGATCACTAAAGATAAATACTATTCATTTGGCAATCCAGTTTTGAAAGAATTGCAGTGCGAGAGAATGGGAGAAAGAATGTGCAGGGAATCTGAAAATGAGATATTCAGACAGTTCTGCAGGAGTTGGGGACTCAGAGTGATAAGAGAAAGGAATGGGCTACCTGCCTGTATTGAATTGCCTATGTGAAAATCTAAAGAAAGCAAGCTAGCTGTTCTTGATAAAAATCGAGATTGGCAGCTTACAGAGCCAGGATGATGTTTGTTGCTTAATGTCTGTAGCTCAACAAAACTCGAATAGATTTTTGAAATATGCTTGCATTTAAAGTTTGTTTTTGCCTTTTTTGGTTGTTTTGTTATTTCTGAATGAAATGGAATTAAGCAGTGAAAACTTTTAAAGTGGTGACAGCTACAGAAGGATTGCGGCAGGGACCTACAGAGCTGGAAGGACTTCCTTGAGCATCTGCCTTCTTCCAGCCACTTGTAATTCAATCATGGCTGAAGTTCAGAGTGTTTGGGATCTTTAACTTGATTTTTAAGTGTGGTGTTCTTGGGCTGGGAAAATGGGCATGGAAATGTCCTGAAAAGTATGTTTGAGAGGTTCTTGGGCAGATTCTCAGGAAAGTGTCTTGTCGAAATCTAA
>NW_009601090.1:0-1446 GCF_000690535.1 Cariama cristata
TCTTTAAGGTCCCTTCCAGCCAAACCATTTTATGATCTATAATCTATTGGAATAAATGTTTTCCTTTTCTATGTCAATTTATAGCAGTTGTCTAAGCATCCTCCTGCAACCGTTCTATGATTCTATGACTATAGCAAATACCTACTGGGGGGTGACAGATATGGCAGATGGCAGCTCATATTCTAGCTCTGCCATGAAATCTTCTGAAACTTCTCACTGCGTTTGTTCACCTAGTAGTAGTCTGCATCATTATCACACCCTGGCAGAACTTCTCTGGATAGATCATCTTTCTCAGACTTTGACAAGCAACAGCTGAGTTCACTTACCTAGGACCTGCAGCTTCTCTACGAATCTTGATATTGCTTTATTTATTCACCTCCATCATTTGAATTACATAGCTTGGTACCTTAGGGAGCAGTGTCAAACACAGTTCTTAAACCTAGTAATACTTTTTAAAAGTTGAATTAGAGTTTCATGGAAAGTAACATATTCTGAAGGAGCTTAGGTACCTCTCTGATGTGTTTACAAAATTCAGCTTTAATTCCTTTAAATGTTGTGTGTCTACTTTATTGACATTCCCTCTTCCCAATATTGACTGTCCTTTTGATTAAATGAACAAATCCTGGCTTAGCTAGCAAAGTCTTAGAAGAAGTAGTTGACTTAATTTCTGTCCATAGAAGCTGCTGGATGTGATTATCCTTTTTCCAAGATACTACTGAGTTTGTCAAGTTCCCACATTGAGAAAACCCAGAACTACCTCAGTTCATTTCAGCATACATTGCTGTATTCAGCCACAAATATTTTGCGGTCAAAGGTTTTCATTGATACCTTATAAAGAACTTAATTGCTTTTTTATATGCAAGCATAACAGATAAAAGAGCTTTGCTGATTCATATATCCACAATAATAATACATACCTTTCATTGTTAGGAACTGTAAGATATTATCATTGGATCATTACAGCATGTCACTGTCGAAGTGCACATTACTGAAATTTAATGTCTATACATGTTTACATAGAAACCATTAATTTCTTAGAATCATCTCCAGATATAATTGACTTCTTTGGTTATATAATTACATATATTAGAAAATATTTTTTAAAACCCTAAATTGCAGATTGCTATCTCTGCGGCGTATGAGCAAGGCACTCATTTTAATCATTAAAGGAATAAGCCTATATAACAAATCAAAGGCAAGAGAGGACAGTTAAAATGAACTGGAGGTGTTTTCCAGAGTTCAAAAGATACTGTAAAAATAGTTTAAGCTACCTTGTCAAAGAAGTACAAGGTTTGAAACTGGTGGCCATTTATGCTGAGTTTGAACAAAGTCACTGCTCATGTATAGTTATAAGAATATATAGTTCTTATGGTCTAGAATCAGTTCAACCTGCGATATTGTTTGTAACTTGTTGAAAAGCAGCATATATGCATAGAGATGTAATTC
>NW_009601090.1:1477-9600 GCF_000690535.1 Cariama cristata
TTTAATAGAATTTGAATATCTGTGGGAAAAAATGAGTCCAGGAGATATTAGATACCCAGAGTCTTACAGTTTCTTGTATGAAATGGTGTCAAAGCATTATTTTTTCCTGTCTTTTTTTCTATATAAGTTTATACATAAATAATTTCTCAGAATAAGATGCAAAATAACTTAGTGCTTATAACCTACATATTGTTTCTTATTACCACAAGCTTATTTGGAAGCCCTGAAGAAACAATTACACTTCTGTCACTGTAACTGAGGTGTGTGGACCCCATCTGACTTGAATAAACATAGCTGAGGGCAGAATGATACCAGCACTAACCAGAGTGATAGGTACCTGAATACTTCGGTAAAAAAGGGAAGAATTGAGTCTTACGGGAAAATCATGTGTGCATACTATGGACAGAAAACACTAGGCTTTTCTGATGTAAATTCAGACTGAACTCGTTGCTGCATTGTTGGTGTATCAGAATGATAACAAATCAGAGATAACTGTATATCGTGTACCATACAAGATGTTCACAGCACAATTGTTTTTCCAGTATGTGTTTTGTGATAACAACATATATTTTCCTAAAATAGTACTTAATAACCTGTGATAGCTTATATTACTGATTACAAAAACAAACACTCAGTTCAGTGAAGGGATTTTTGTTTTATTTGGATTTGTTTAAATGACATGCTATTTAGAGTTTTGAAGGAGAAGGGAAGGATTGTTTAAGGGATGTGCTACAATCTCAGCATTCTAAAGACTGGTACATATGTGTAATTACTTACACATACTACTTGCACAAAAGAGATAAGATGTGAGAGAGAAGAGGAGCACTTAAAAATCTAGAGGATCACCCGTTCTCATGTGGACACTGTGGAGAGGCCAAATGAATAGAACAACGACAGGCATGGAAGGAGGAAAATGCAACTTCTACCACAGACTTGTTGTTCCTGTTGCATTTTCCTTAGCAATAATATTTCCAGTGAGACAGTCTCTTGAGTTCTGCAGGTCCCAAGCGTAAGTCAGGAATGAAGTTCATCAGGCTGTTAGCCGTATTGGCCACATTTCTTTTTTACTTCTACACGATTCTTTCCTATTCCCATTTTTATGTTCTCCTTTTCATTTACTTTAGCTGTGATCTGTACCTTGTACATTTATCCTTAATTGCCAGGTTAGAAGCCTGATGCAAATACTGCCTTCTTTTTGAGAGAGAGTTTCTCTCAGCACTGTTAAATTCTGTTATTCCCTTCAAAGGTCTTTCCAGTTCATCTGCAGTGAAATCTAACTAGCTGTAGTTATTCTAGGGATGTATAATAGATGTTTTTGTCATTATGTAAGTTTCTCTGCAAAGCAGGTGGTGACTAAGAGTAGGTGCATCGGGTAGCAGGACAAAAGCAAATACAGAGGTCACCACGGAAGTAGTAAGGAGCACAACACGTGAGACACGTAAAGCACAGTGGTCACAGATGATGTATGTAACCTTACTGAACTGATGATTTTCTACCCTCTTATTTATCCTCACTCAAGTTTGACCTTCAGCATTATTTAATTCAATGAATTTAATTTCATACCAAAAGCATTTTCTGCTTCTTAAATTAAAAAAATTATGCTGAATTAAGAGGCTAGAAGACAAAGAATACATCACGCTTTATATTAAAATTTCATAGTAAAAAGAGCCTCTGTCTAGTCATCTGGCAAGAACAGCAAGTGTATGTGGACAACCTCTGATAACCCTGTGTGCATGATCGAACTCCAGCTGAAATTAATGGAGGTCTTTCCACTGGCTAAATTGAAAGTAAAATTTAGGGTTCATATTCCTCTTTTAAGAATGTGTAAGACAGAAGATACCCTTACTGCCACTAGAAGGATGAGAAGATTAAAGAGCTTTTGTTTCCCTACCATGTAGTAGAAATGTTAAGCCTGAGTCATACACATTATTCAAGCAAAGCTGTTATTATTAGCTGACTCTTTAACTGTTTTCAAGTGATTGAGCAGATGCTCTGAAATTCAAGAAAGGCTTCATGAATTGTTCACAATACAACAGAAATACTGGTAAAGAGCTCTTTTCAGTTGAAAAGAAAACTATGCTGTTCATTCTCTTAAATCTGCAAGAGCTTGTCTTTGTGCTAACAAAAAGAACGTCACAGTCTCAGTGCTTCTGTTCTCAAGTTGCGAAAAAGAACCTTTACTTTTATTTCGTCTACTATTGTTATTGTTTTCATTGAAACACCTTTCACATCTCTGAAGGATGCATCTATAGGCAGGGTTGTTCTTGACAGCATGTCACCAAAGGTCAGGTCAGAGTTCCAACATAACACTTCAAAATAATGGGAGAATTAATTAATAGCCACTTCCAGCAGTAACACTTTGTGATATCAGTGACAAATTAGATGGTTTCACGGGGGCAACCCTCTTTTACAAAGAAGTGGTGAAATATTGGTAACAGTATGCTGTGTTATGGGCTTCTTGTAATGGGAAAAATAATGACTAATGAAGCTTACACAAATGAACAGTTAAAATTGTAAAGAATGAACTACCTTAAAATAACAGCCTAAGCTGCAGTTAAGAACTAGCAAAAATTTAAAGTTATACCTACAGGGTGATACAGAGTAAAACATATAATCTGGGATGTAGTCTTCGGCTGGTGTTCCACAAGCGATTGAGTCAGCATAATAGCTTGTTACCACCGGAAAGATCTTGATCCCTTCCTCTCTATCTCCCCTCCCTTATCATGCCCTCACTCCTTCCTCCTTTCCACGGCTCCTGGCCGTATGATCATCCTGCTCCTCTTGCACTTGTGCTCGAACATGTAGGGTTCTTTACTGACCTGACTTAAATGACTGCAACGTCAGAAAACTTCATGTTTTATTTTTCCTTTTATTGGGTTAATCTTTTACCATTTGATAAGTTAAAGTGGCTCACAGAGGGATCTGGCAAAGCACAAGTTAGCAGTGGATACCAAGGTAAGCAGCAGAGAAAGGTCACAGGACATCATTCTTTTATGGATGGTAAACTTGTTACGTCAGGTCATGCAATCTCTTGGAATCATAGTTAGACGACTTACTTGGGAGCAAAGCAGGGAAAATGGATTCCTACTGACTTTAAAGAGTAGTGAAAATGCTAAGCAAGTGTCTTCTGTAGTGTAAGTAATGTCTAGTTTGACATTCAGACAAGTAAATAAGAATTTTTTTTTTTTTTTTTTTTTTGGCAAAGTAATAATTTACCAGAATACAACAGAGCAGTGAAGCTGCCCAAAAAGAGTTTCTTAAGATCCAGGAATTTCTAGTTTTAAAAAAACAAGGTTACATGCCTGATAGTGGGTGTATTTATTTGTGATGTGGAAGAGCAATATAGCATGGTCTGCATTCTTGGTCTCTAGTGTCCCAGAAAAACAGGCTAAATGACCACCACTCTGTTAGCTGTTCTTCTTCCTGTTCTTTGTCAAACCTTATAGGTGCTACTCAGATTTGTCTTGATGTGAAAATTTTTCAAATTGCAAAAATTGTGAGATGGAAAAACATTTCCTATTCAACTCCTCATACCACTGGTTTAAACATTGACTTTTTTTCTTTAGTTTTAGAAAATTTTATTTGTTTCTTTCTGATATTGTTTACTCCATTGCATGAGAGAACTGAGTGAAGGAAGAGCTTTAACTTCTCAGTAACATGTCCGGGATGCATCCCAATTTGAATTTTCTCATTTAAATGTACTTGGTGCTAGGGCTGTACTGTACTTGCCACTACAGAAAAGGAATACCATCAGACAGTCCACAGGAGGTTTACAAGGATACCAAAAAATCGCACCAATACTTAACTCTCTTGCATGCTCCACTTTCATGGTCCACATCCTTTATCCCATTCTCTCCTTCACAAAAGCCCTGGCAGATCTGTCGTGAAGCCCCCATTCAGTGCCAGCACTGCATTTAATTTTCATATAAAGAGCATGAATTAGGCAAGTGTAAGCATGGAAATTCAGAATATAATGCATATTGTGCTGTGAGTGGCGACAGGTGTGTGTTGCTTTTAAAATCACCAAGTACAAAATGCCTGGTTTTGTCTTTTGTTTTCCCTTAGTACTGCTGTGATACTAGGAGACATGGATTGCAATGTTCTTTGGTGCCAAAGTTTTTGAAGTTGCTTTCAGAATATATGTTGTAGTTTCCTTACTTGTTTTGTTCTGCTTTGTCCTCTGGCTCTTATTTTGTGTCACATGTGAGCCACTGGAGTTCAACTGAAACCCTTCATAGTACGTGCTGTATAAAATTCTAAGCTCCACACATGCCTGTATGGCACTTCTCTTAGTTTTGTTTGGTAGGAATAACATATAGCAGCACTCTGATTAGCAGATCAGTGTGGTCTGTTCTCTTTCTGAAGAGTTCTCAGTCAGAGTTTGCATTCACCACTCTCTTAATTTATACTGTGCAAGATCAAGCTCCAAACATCAATGGCATAATCTGAGCATACATTTTAATTATAAATAATGGGGAATATATGTTTTTTTAAATATTTTGAAGGAAAAGAACCTTGTGCCCCACCCAAGATCCTAGATGCTAAAGTGGAGGAGAGTTCTGAAGTACCTATTTTAGAAGACACATCATCATCACCAACAGATGTTCAACAGCATTTATGGCAGGTTTCCACAGATATTGAAAACACTGAAAGGTATGTGTAGCATTTCATTCCTAAACAAAACAGATTTCTGTCTAAGGTTTATTTAGTCTTTTCCAATTAGGCAGCCAGTATTGCTACTATAAAAGGAATTAGTTAATTAAATAACCTGTTAACATTTCTGTTATATTTAACATATCTGAGAGCAACTCCTAAGAGAAGGGCAGAAAGAAGTGACATCCCTAATTAGGCTAATTACCAGAGGGTAATTGTCAGAAACAAAGAGGGGGAAATGATGTTGCTAGTGGGCCAGGTTCTCTAAAAGATACAGCTTTTGTCTCTGTTTGAGTGGTTTCTGATTTTGTACCTGAAAACTGCTGGCCTGCGGTTCTGCATTCATAAATCAAAAACATAGAATCTAGTTCATTTCAATTGTTTCTGCCCATACTTATGAATGTGGAAGCCTTAGCCAAGGAGGGGAACATCATCCACAGGTTTGTCAAAGTGAACTTCTTTTACTCTCTTAACTGTGCAGTTGAAAGTCAAACTGAGACCCTTTAGTAGAGAGTAATCCTGATGACCAACATTTCTTTGCAAAAAATACCTATTTTTATGGCTTTGTATGTTAAACTGCTGCTGAGATTTTAATGGTTATCACCTTTATTTATATAAAACAAATTCTATTCTATTGAGAGTAACTTGGAGAATAAAACTGAGCAATTTCTTATTAGTCATGGTGCTTCATTTCTAAGAACCATTTTATATGTAGATGAATGAGGCAAGAACACATTGTTTTAAAATCCTGAAGCTATTCTATTACAATCCTATACAAATCCTATTACAAGCTTGCACACATAATTGCTGGTCTGCCATCTATCTGTAAAAGAGCAACCTTTTTGCAACTTCTGGCCTCTCTCAAAACACATCCAAATGTAACTTGCTTTGTGAGATTATATTTTGTTATCCTATTTTCCATCTTCTGCCTTTTAGAAGATTTCGTACCAGAGTCCTCCTAAGAGGGGTGAAAGTGACAGCCTTGTTCCTAAAATTTTCACTTAATGTGCAGGGAGCTTAAGTGTCATGGATTAGCTACATGTATTATAATTTCCTTCTGAACAATGAAACGCATTCATGGCACAAGCTACAAAATGCTGATAAGGGGTATTAAGTTGACATTAGCACTAATTTTAAGGCATATTATGTATTCTGCCACTAGGATCACATTGTGCTCACCCACTCATTTAATATGGAATACTCAAGTGCCAGTATAGATCATAAATTTGGACCAGATGCAACAGGTTAATATCAGACTGGCTTATAAGTGCTCCTGTATTAAATCTACCACCATTTATTTTGGTATGCATCTTATGATACATGTATGTGAATCAAATGCTTGCCTAATAGATTTTTGTATTTATTGCTCCATTATTTCAGCGTATAAAGGCATACTGTGAGCCATTCCCTATTCAGTCTTCAACTGCTATTCAATTGTGTCTCTTTCAACTTTTTCTTCCACAGAGATATGAGAGAAATGAAAAACCTTTTAAGTAAACTCAGGGAGACTATGCCTTTACCACTGAAAAATCAAGGTAGGTTTTGTATTTTCTTCATGTCGGGAAAATCAAGATCATTAAAGGGTTTACCTTCCATTAGATCCAAAAAATCTAGGGTTTTTTTTGTAGAAGTTACAAAAAGAAAAATCTAGGTGGAGTCTTTTCTCTACTGATTCAGTGGAGCCAGAATTTAGTATGTGATCTTTGACCTCTAGATATTCACATGAGGTATTCTGGAATTTTACAGATGTGGTATCTATAGATAAAATAATAGACTTTTCCTGGTGACATGAAGGCAGCAGCACAACTAATTCCCTGTGTCAGGCTTTCTTTTTCAAAGGTAATGAAGGTGTAAATTGCACAGACTATGATAGGGATCCTACTGAGTGATGAAGTTTGCTTTACCCCTACAAGACTTGTAGCTTCCATGACATGACACTGACTCTATGCAGAAAAGATACTTGCCTTGAGTCTGCTAACAGCCTACTTTTCCCAGCAGCCAGCTATAAGGCACCCCAAACAAATGCATAGAGAGGCAGGATCTCCATCCTATGCATCTATTTAGCAATGGGCCTTCATTTTGTGGCCCAGCAGTGTTAAATATTCTACATCTATGGGACTCTGTTTCTTCATGTGAACAACGTTAAAAAGATAATGATTTTTCTTTTGGATTTCTTCTTGATAATGTGTATTTCTTAAATGCTGTGTAGTCTTTGCACAATGGCAGCCAATGAAGTATGCCTAATGTGTCCCAGATCTTGTCCCAAGTAACTAAGCAGTCTAGCAGTCATCATAATATGGTAAGAGATGAATATAGAATGGATTGATTCATTATACAAGTAAGAGTTTATGACAGGATGGCTTGATGGAAAACTATGTGAAAGGAGAAAGGGAATTTCTTAAAATAGATGATACAGATGTGCTATTGTAAAGACTGGAAAAATGCCATAGAGTCTATGCCTAGCCTAGAAGAAAGGAGCATGGTGGAAATAAGGAAGGAAAAGAAAACTTTGGGGGATATAAAGCATATAGAAGCTTGAATTCAGAGCAGAGATTAAGGCATACAGAATTCTTCTCTGCTGTCTGGTGTCTATACTGCCCCTCAGCACTGGCCAGGAAACCACTGATCACCTGTGCAGCAGGATGAGAAAGGTGTCAGCTGCAGTTTAAAAGCTCTGAGAGATGCCCCAGAATCAGGTAGGCATAAATGGTGTTTTTGTAGCTCCCACAGACTCCAACCATGATCACAGTTTACAGATGACCTCTGAGAATGTACGCCTCAGGAATGGACAGTCAATACCTTTTATTGATGCAGCACTTAAATGTTTTGAAATTTTCCAAGACCTTTAATTAATTAAAGATAACAATATAAGTAAATAGAAGACACAAACAACATTATAGGTAATTAATATGGTCCGGAATGTAATTTTGATATGTATATGAATTACAAGCACTGTTTAAGAGAATGATTTTGAGATGAATGACTGCCATTGAATGAGTTGATCTTTACAGGACTCTATCCTGCTTTCAGTGAGTGAGTGTTTTGCAGTGACAGTGAGAATGGAGTTAAGATTGCAAGCCCACAAAAACTTTACATAAATGTTACTGACTGTTCACAGACCTGGTTTTTTGTATGGAATTCTCTTAAGTGACAGCAGGAAAGTTACTATGCTAAGAAATTTAGTTGATGTGGATTGTAAGCTTGAGTCACAATATTAAATGACCTCTTGCTTATGTTTTATAATAAGTATTTGTATTACAGTAGTGTCTAGAGCCTACAATCAAAACTAGGTCCCTGATGTAACCAGAGTAGGAACATAATGAGGCATAGCTCTTAGCCTGAAATCATGCCTGAAGATGGCTGAAATTCAAAGTGAATTCTAAAGATCTTGTGAAATAGCTCGCTGATAGTGCATGAGTTAACATAAGGCAGACGAGTTAACCTCAAGGCAGCCAATCCTCCAAGCTGGA
>NW_009601091.1:0-919 GCF_000690535.1 Cariama cristata
GCCACTCGTCCCCAAGCCTGTAATGTTGCTTGCGGTTGTTGTGACCGAAGTGCAGGACTCGGCACTTGGTCTTGTTGAATCTCATACAGTTGGTCTCGGCCCATCGATCCAGCCTGTCCAGATTCCTCTGTAGAGCCTTCCTTCCCTCCAGCAGATCAACATTCCCATCCAGCTTGGTGTCGTCTGCAAACTTGCTGAGGGTGCACTCAATTCCCTCGTCCAAATCATCACTGAAGATGTTAAACAGAACCCAGCAAAGGGTATTCCTGTCCAAGCCACGAGCTGCCAGTTTCTCCAGGAGAATGCCATGGGAGACAGTGTCAAAGGCCTTGCTGAAGTCCAGGTAGACCACATCCACTGTCTTTCCCTCATCCACCAAGCGAGTCACCTGGTCATAGAAGGAGTCACCTGATCATAGAAGGATATTTAAGAGGCCCTTCAAATGAATATTTGCTACTGTTTTATACAAATGTTGCTGTATTACTTTTGTATAAAAAATACCTGTTGTTGCTATTATCCATTTCCTAATCTTCATTTGCAGGATTTGTTCTCATTTGCTTGGCACTTTTATTTACCTTTATTGGATTACAGGTCTCCTACCTGCCATCTTCTCATTTTAGACTGCTAGTAAAAGGTGTTCTTTCTAGTTTTATACCTTCCCATTCACCACACATTCCACAAAACTTTACTGTTTTTCATTACTTGGAATTTCTTCTTTTCTCTTAACTTAAATTTTTTATTGTGTATAGATGATTTAAAACAGAGATACATGTCCAATTTCAAAGAATTGAAAGAATGTTAATCTTGAAGAAGAAACCCACAGTTAATTGGAGATCCTTCGAAATAAAAGGAATGCCACACGAGGAGGATTTTATTTTCTATCACTAAAAATGCCTGCAGTTATCCATACTGATTCCTG
>NW_009601091.1:971-51906 GCF_000690535.1 Cariama cristata
GCTTTTCATGACATAACCTCCCTTTCTGGATTTTTTGAAACAAATCTGGAATGAAATTCACACCACCTTCTGTCTACATGATACAATCATCATAAACACAAATCTCATGTATATTCTGGTCTTTCAACAACAGTCTAATGAACTAGGAACTTATCACAAATTGCTTCTACAAAGAGAATATGAAGATGAAATAAGTCACATCAATGGCATGTATTGATCTGTCTTAAATGCAAGCACACAAATATAATTTTAATATGAGTAGTGCTCAATACTTTTCTTATTATGTTAAGGATGCACCATTACTCTCATGAAACAGCAATGGTAAGTACATTAGCAATGAACTGTACTGTGAATTGACAAATCGCAGTGCTGGGTTTCCTGACGATGTTGTAAATATAGTGTCTTTTTTCTTTTTCTTTTTCTTTTTTTTTTTTTTTTCATTTTTTGAAAGGAGGGAAAGAAAAGAGACAGATACTTTGGAGATTAAAATAGACAATCATACTACCTTCAACCCAGCAAGGCTACCATAGATTTGATTCATATATGACCTTCCAATATTTACACTACTTAAACACACATGCATTTGGGTCTATAGGTACCTGGCCAAACTTTAAAATATAGCCATACCGGTCAGAAGTACAGTAAATCCAGAGTTGTCCCTGAAAATAATTATCAAAGGAAGCTATCACAATCAGCTATAAATATGCTCCATCAGCATAGGTGTCTCAACATCCCAGTTTTATCCTCGTTATGTCTTCCTTCCCTTCAATTCAAGAAAGGTAAAATGAAGATACCTTGTTTTAGTTTTAGCTATCACTTAAACTCATGTTCCTTACCATAAACTTTGTGTGATTAAGGATATATCACTGCATGGAAACTACTACATTAGCAGTGTAAGGTAGTTTAATAACTTGTTCCATAATCAGAACTACTAGTGAAGCCAATTTTCTTATATATTTGTGCCCTTTTTCCCTTAAACCCTCTTTCTGTCACAATACTTCAATCCTTTGCAGCCTCCTATCTTCTTTGATAGTGCCAGTGACCAAGGTAGCTTCCATGCTGGGCAAGGCCAGTGCTATGTTTGTCTTGCATGGTTGGCCAGAAAGTAAGATGAAAGCTGAGCATGCAGTAGCTGATTTTCACTCAACTTCCCCTAAAGTAGGGGTATTATCTTCTAAACAATCACTGATTTTCAGTATGTTCACAGAAAATAAATTGTCTTTGAGACTTCTACCCCTCTGCCAAGTTTGGCTGAAATTACCCAGTGGATCAAAAAAACATGGGGATAGGAGAACTGACAGATGTGCAGAAACCTGACAAGTACTGAACACATCATATCTTACTCAGGTTAAGAGAAGGCATGAAAACTATATGGTCTGTTTCTCTTCCCACTTTCATAGCATAAATCAGGAATTACTCTAGCGCTGTGTTCAGTCTGATATGATTCCAAAAGTCAATGACATGACAATTGACTTTTCAGCTTAAGTTCTTGACTCTGTGTCTGAAACTCCCTGTGTGACATTTACATGCCTCAGTTCTTAAAAAATTGTCAACAGGTCTAACAGTATGGAATAAAGCCAGTAATTCATGTTTTCCCTGCCTTGGTGATGACCCTTAGCGCAGCATGGCATAAAGGCTTGTGCTGCTTCACAAACATCAAAGACAGTACTAGTCCTGCCAAACGCTTAGGACTACTGCAGTAGGCAGAATAGGTCAGACTTATGACTTAGGCCTTTTGCAACCATTTGTTTTACATTTGTTCTCAGAAACAGAAATGAAAATAGCAAAAGCCAAGAAAAAAAACCCCCACCCATTCCTAGGAGACATGTCTGGTAATTTACAAAAACATAGAACCTATCTGTAAGTACTGATCCATACAAGTAATGGAATTAAAGGAGTTCTAAGTTTTGAAGTACTATGGAGAAGTTCTTAATTTTTACAAGTTTTCTTTTTTTATCTCCAGTTCTCAGACAAGAAACTCTTACCATTTATCACAGATTTTTTGTTCTAAAACGTATTGGGGGAATAAGTTTTTAATTGTTAAGAGCGTACAAGAATTTCACGAAAAAAATGTGAGATTAATTCTACAAAAGTGACATTTCTATTATTGTTACAAAATGGAATGACCTCAGATGAGACTTCTGAAGCTTTTCAAGGCAAAAAATAATCCTCTTAAGGCCTATGTATGCCATTGAAGGTCTTTAGTTCTGTAGCAAAGGAGGTAAAACATAACTCCTCTCTCCTGCACGGCTCCTACGGATCTCTTTGGTCGCATAGCAGAGGTCAGTTAGTCAATGGTTTTAGGAAAAAAATCAAAAACATTGCTCTCTAATTGAACCTCAAACTTATTTTCTCTCTTAGCTGATGAATGAACCAACACATCATAAATGTTTGTAAAAAACCAACCATCTTCTTACCTGGTCATGCTATTTATCCATAGTCTTTAAAACATTAATTTTTGTGAAATATACTGTTTCACATCTTTTTCTTCAACTATTTGACCAACGTTACAACACAACGCTGAAAAGGCAAGTCTGATGCATTCTGTTCCCTACTGACAAATGTACCTGTAGATGACACATTTACTGTACTAGTTCAATGTCATCAAATCAAATGCCGGTATTCAATATTTTTTACATCCAGTGAGAAACTTTCAGGTTTTTTCGTATTTCTGTTGAGGCAACAAGGTTTTCAAATTTTTAGCAGCTTGTTTTTTGGTCAATTTAGTTTAGGAGAAGCATTTCTGTTTGCTGGATATACGATCTAAGATCAGAAAATAACCACATGTTTATGTGCCAAAACTCAATGAGTAGCTCTGAATTTGTTCTGCCACAGTTACAATAAATCCCAGCAGTTTCTAATAGACTCAATAGTATATTGTGCTGATAGCTTGCCCAAACCTTCTATTTATGGCTAAATATTGACTTAATGTCTTACACAAGAAAAAGAGGAAAAAATAAGGCAAAAAAGTCACCAAACCCTCTGAAAATATTCACCATAGTATTTGCCAGGTTTGTTACCTTTATAACTCAAATCCATTTAAATGGAAAAGCTCAGTCTACACATGAAAAGCACAATTAGAAAACAAAAGCTGGGCCATTTGAGAACATATTTCAAAACAGGGTTGAAACCATAAATTAAAAATCCTTAAACTCTCAGACATGGAGATGGAGCTGTTTTACATGGCTTGCTTAGTGTCTCGTAGGTGTCTGGAACATTTTAGGATGAAATCAGTTACCCAACAGCTAGGTAACAATCCTGCTTGAAAGCATCTACGAAGTTTAATACCTCTTGTGTTCTGGAGGAATCCTTTTTGTAGAGAAGTAACAATTTTAATTTCTGCTTTCATCTCACCAGTCCTTTAGATCATCCGCTTGATCACATTTATAACAACAAATATTTTCCCTGTTTATTTGATCACTCTTTCTCTAATACAAAGCCATCTTACTCATCTTGTCTAACAGGCAAACATTTTAAACGTTTAAGGACAGTTAAGGTCAACATGAACGTACAGGTGACAATTTTTCTCTACCACTCAGTTGGAGGTGCTTCCTTCAGGGAAATTACCTAGAGTGCCCAGGTTAGTCCCCTACTTTGAAATGTCCCTGGAATAAATAATTCTCTGTATGAAAGCTTAGTTTAAAGACATTAATGTCTCTGGAAAAAAGACAATCTGTACAAAATTACCCTTTAAGGACTAAACTTTTGTTGCTGGTGTGTGTGTGTGTGGTATAACCCTTTCCAAAAAACACTCCACATTTTATTGACGACACATTGAATAGGTACTATATTTACAGGGATGAGACATCGTCATTGTCTTCTGTACCTTTGTTGAAATTGTTCTCAGTAGATGTGAAACATTTTGATGTGGTAACATTATAGACTCACCTGGAATATGTGAACATGGCTGGACCAAGCACTGTACAAAAGTAAACACAGTTATATTTACTGAGGTTTAATTGCCCATAAAGTAGCAGAAATGTTTAATTCTGATTATAAACTATTCAGTATTTCATGGTCCTCAGATATATGCAACATCTAAGGCAATAAATTCAGTTTGCTTTCCATTATCATACATGTTGCATAACTGATATGTTTAGTGTGGGAGGGAGAGGTAGGTTGATTTTCCACTTTAAAAGTAATACAGAGAGCACTTTGGCCAAAGCTTTGTACTTGTACCTTCGCAGATAAGATCCAGCTACAGAACACTAACACTGTCATTTGCTTAAGAGTTTGGTATTAACTGATATTTTTCTTAATGATGAAATAAGTGGCTGACATACAAACTGATCAAATATATAGCCTCACTTCAAAGTAACAGGATGCTTGCTTTGACTAACAGCCAGATGGACCATTGTTCATTTCTGTACAACAAATTTCTTATGCAAACAAGAAGCTGGGGGAAAACCAGTTGCAGCTGCCTCAACAGCCAGAAGGAGTCTTAATGTTTATCAATCAAGTCTAGGAGATACACTCAACATGTGTACATGAGGGAGAGCTCTGATCACCACAAGAAATGATCAAATTCAAGGGTTCTTGACTCTTATTTACTTGGTTCACTTTGGCATGCAGTCTCATTGTGAAAAAAATGGCCAAGTAGCCCAAGATACGGAGCTGGAGCACATCTGCTATTACTCTTACCTATAGGTCTCTTGTCTGTTTCTAAAAATGTTGGCATTATTCAGAACGCAGATGTACTTGAGTTGCCATCCCCAATTCCTGTAAGCATCACACACTGTGGCTTTTGACTTCAGTGAAGATCTCCTCCTTTTGTTGCAGTAGTGACGTAAGTCATCAGAGCTAGCAGAAAAACAGGCACAGGTGAAGTGTGACTGTCAGTTCAGTTGTGTGAGCTTTCTTAGCTGAATCAAATGGCAAACATGACAGTGTGACCCTCCCAATGGCCTAGGAGCAGAGGGAGCAGGGGAAACTCTGATTTCTTCGTGTTTCTCTTAAAACAACATCCGGATTCTGTACTGTTTTGGACACACAATAATATACCCCATTCCTGTCACACTTGTGTCACTTGTAATTTTAATGGTATTTGTTGGAGGTCATGTTACGAGCCCTTACACAGAATCTTTCATGACAAGGTGTCCCGGTAGAGCTAGTGAGGCACCCAGGGAGCAGTGCACAAAAGGATGAGCACAGCATAGGCTGGTGCTATGTTAGTAACTGGGCACATCACTTATGTCAACCGGTGTGGGCACAGGAAAGGACTGCTGGCAGCATGGGAGAACACAAGAATTCAACTCCAATTTAGAAAAGTGAATTCCCCTCTAAAGAATAGAGCTGAAGTCTCTGTGTATTCAACACTTTGCCACATCAGCTTTTGGCCCAATGTTCTGCTTTTTCCAGTTATGTAGAAACGTAAGTTCTCGGAAAGGTATGCTACAAGACAGAAAATCCTGAAGTCACTGATAAAAAGAAAAATACCCTCCAGAAGAGTAAAAATCCTAAAGTCACTGATAAAAGGAAAAAAACCACAGTAAACTTCTGCTTCATCAAACTAGACATCTAGAGCCATATACTAGCATATGACAGGAAAAACAGCTGCCTTTTCAGTCAAAGGCTTGTCATAGTTTACTAGAGATCAAATACATATCTCTATAAATCACATGATATCATTACAAATTTACTATCATTCTCTATTCTCTGCTTTCTTTACAGTAGGGATTATATTGTCATAACATAAACAAGTTACTGTCAAAAAATCAAGAAGTTGCTTATGGTCTTCTATACTGTCAGTACTGACATTGTCAAGGTGTCTGCATCAGGCAAACAAGGGATCAGAGAAATGCTCAGGAAAATGGCACGAAACAAGACCACATGCGACACAACCGATTTTGACAAAGAAAACACAGAAAAACCCTAAAGGAGATTTTTGTTTATGTTTTGGAAACTATTTCTGTTAAAAAAAAAAAAAAGATATTAAAATCATTACCTCGCCACAAACTGCCATTTGTATCTTTTGCAGGGAGATCAATATTTCCTTCATATTTCCTTCAGTCTGAGGCCAAAGAACCAGGGATGGATCAGAACTGGATCTGAATAAAAAGCAGTGAACCTCTCACTTCAGTGTCTGTTGCTTTCATTGGTAAGCTTTCCATTGCCATTACACACAATCTGGAGTGTTACAACAAACTTTTTGCTTTTTCAATGTACAGAGTAGGATGCACTGATCAGTCTGGGCAATTACATCCTCCAGCTTCTTTACTGTTGAGCTGCAGATCTGCCAGGACAGCTCCAGACATAAGAAAATGAAGAAGAAAATGAAGAAATTTCTTGCTTGTCTACTGGTATTAACAAAGGAACTTTGGGAAATGATACTAAAAATCTATGGTTATCCCTACTAAAATTACTTTCACTTGAATGCAAATAAGATCTAAATTCATATTTCCTCGATCAAAACACAAAGGAAGAACACACTATGCAGCTATCCATAAGCACAACTGGAAGTGAGCAGCAAATTTCTACTTTGCTCCTACAAAAAAGAATCTGTAAATATGAATTGTGAAGCAGTCTTCCCAGGTATGCACCAAAACTCTGAAATGCTGTGGAGGTGTTGTGTATTGCCTCCATGACCATGGAGGCAAACTCCTCAGACCAATGTTTCCATTAGTTACAACTGCAGTCTTATTTGCTGTACAACAATCTGTCCAATTATTGCAAGAAAACCAGAATTATTCCTCATTTGATTGGGGCATTGCCTTGCAAAGGAAAAAAAACAACTGTTAGGGAAACTGTGCTTGTCATTTAAATGGCACTGCTCTGAGCCAAAGTTAAATAAACATGTTACAGTGCTGGGGCTGAGCAGTTACCAAATTCGTAACTTTCCTATTTTCCTTTCTACAGTTTAAAACCCATAAGCAAAATAGGATCCAAATTCAACATATCGCAGCTAGGTCTCAGATTACTGGACCACAGGAGGAAGTCTGAAAGCCACCTTCCCAAGACTGGGAGGTGTGTGGTGGGAAGTATTTGTGTAAGGGACAGGATGTTTTTCCCATCTGTGTAAAAACTGAGCTATGATGCTTAAAGACATGAGATACTTCTCATGAGCATGGACTATGCACTGTTACACAGAACAACTTGATGACTTCCTTTAATTGGGACTAACTCCAAACTAAAATGAGTAACAGTGACGTCCCTTGTCAGAAGTTCTTTACTCCCTGTTCAGTCTGTCCTTCCTACTGAATGTCTGTGGTCCTTTCCCTTGCCTGCCCCATAGCTGCCTATCAGCAGCACATTATCTTCAGGGAGAGAAAGACTTTTTCTGGACAAGTCTGAAAACTTAGGTAAAGTACCAGTAGCAGTTTGTTTTTAAAGGTCTTTTCTGTATCAAAAAGGCCTTAGAAAGACTATGCTTACAGAGCTGCTGTGAAAAATATTACTGTTTTATACTCTCTGAAAAGTGATTCCCTTGCCTGTGGTGCTGCTACTCTGTATTTACAGGGGTGGAGATCAACTGGTTGGTTCTCTTTAGGCAAAGTGTAGAAGTCAAGCATCAAAACTGTACAAATCCTAGTCATATTTTATAACATTAAGCCATTAAGTGTTCTGGCAAAATTCCTTTTCAGATAATTACATTTTGCTACCTAAATGTCCCACCTAGTTTCAGTTGAGTGTTGTGTACTTCCTCATTTCCTGTTCTTCTTTCTGTACCAAGAACTGGCATGCTAACAGAGGAGGAAGACAGGGAGGAAGATAGGGAGGAAAAATGTGGTTTGCCTGCATAGTGTCTCTAGGATGGTTGTGGGAATGAATGGAAGATTTTATCTTAATAAATCTATGCAAATTTCATCTTTAAAAAGAATTTCTTCTAAGGTTTTCTTCAGGTTATGTAAAATTTCCCTTCACAGACTTTTATTGCAAGTTTTTCTATGGACCCATCACTCCCTGCTCTAGTCCTTTTATAGCTTTTTTATGCCACTGGCTGCAGTTAGCAAGTTCAGAGCAAATGACTCCCTTTTAAGTCAAATCCAGTGCTACTTAATAAACTAGTTGGCAGCAAGGCATGCAAAGAGCATCACAGCTGCTTGACCTGCCTAGGTAGTGTGTATTTCATTCCCATTTTACAGGTAACCTCAAAAACCAAGCCAGTAAGGGCAAGTACAAAGGTCATTGCTCTCCTGACAAGGTCTCCCTGATTATTTCCTGCTGTTGTCATATGCCAATGCATCAGATTTTCTTAGGCGTTTGTTCCAAGGAAGCCAACCTTTGACTTTTGTTTGGCAAATACCAAAATTTCACTGTCTTACAAAAGAGAAATACTTTTGACAACCTTCAAAACAGATCTTTTTAATTTCCCACTTTAAGTCAGACGTAGGTGATAACCTATGTCTCCTCCCCACAGGAGCTCTCTAGCACAGGAAAACAAATTAAAAAACCTCAAGTGTCCAGTACAAATTTTATCTGATCATTGACCACTGGCGTTGCTTCTGTGTTCTGTAATAAATCAATCCTACATTGTGACTTGACTGAAATGCACTGTATTTGCTTGTTCTGTCAGTTATATATTTCTTTTGACACTTGAAATCAGATACCACTCAGAGAGCATGGGGTTACTCTACTGTTGCTGTTAAGTCACATTAGTAAAACCCATGGCTGGTATTTCTGTGAAAAATTTCCATTGATCTATGTTCATCAGCAGGGATAAAATAACAGGAACAGTACTATCTTGCTGAATCTTAAAGGGATACAAACACAACATTTTTGCAACAACTTCATGTTGATGATTTGCTCTTCAGCACACATAATACTTTTTAGCTTTCAAAGGAATTACATTATGTTTGTGTTTCAATATGTTTTCTTTTAAACAAGGCATATTTAAAATGTGATTTGTCCTTATATTTTCAATGGGGCTGATAACACTGCAAGGTCACCTGCTAGTCCTTGCTGAGGCACACAAAATAGTTAAGAGCTATAGGTTTAGGATGATTATGACACGAAGGAAAAAGGAATGCAGTGAACATCACCCGTACAACAAACTAGCAACAGAATCTGGAATTAATGCTCTCACCACAAAGTTACTGTACAATTTCATGCTGTAGAATACATCAACGTAATTTCTGTGGGTTAGATTCTGGCTGTCTTTGCTCACCAGCAGCATCAAATAAGTAAATACATTTCTGGGAAGAACATTTACAAATAGTACTTCTAGAAGGAGAAAGGTTTTCAACTCAATTTTAATTAAACAAGAACAGTTAAGGAGACCTAAAGATCTCATTTCTTTTCTTCCAACATCATCAATATGGGTTACGTTTATCTCTGTGCAAGACTACACTACTAAGTCCTAATACGTGCTTTTATTAAAGGAACTTGCATGTTTCTTACATCTAGCTGACAAGAGTTATTTCTGTCACTTTGTATGGTAGATTTTTTTAGGTGGGTAATAAGACCAGAAATTTTCAGTGCCCAGGGCAAATCCTAACATGTCTCGCATCTTCCCTGCAACACATTAACAGGGAAATTAAGGTCTTTCTGTAATATTGTTATTACTAAAAAAACCCAGTTCACTTGATCCATGGCAGATGCACCTACCTGGACAAAGACCAGGGCTTCTAACGTGGAAGCCGCTGGCTCTTTCACACCCTTACTTTTCATGCCTTTTGTATCTCACTGTGCTGGCCTTCAGGTACGCACCTTGGCCAGGTGCCGACCCTCTTGTACCCATTGGGGCTCAATGCCCCCAGTCACATATGCCCCTCAGGCAGGACAGCAAGAGAAGTAGGACCCCCCTGGTCAACAGATGAGGTCCTCAGACACTGGGGTGCCCCAGGCCAGGGAAGCTTCTGGACCATGCCCAAATATGACCACGAGCCAGATCTGACCAGGGTATAAATGGGGCCCCTGCCAAAGACCCCCTCTGAGTGGTTTTGTCAGAGCAGCAGGATTGTGATCGGAAACTCTCCCCTCAGATTGGGATGCCTTCTGAGCAAACTTCCTGGGACTGAGAGCCCTCACCTCCCTCTACTGAGTGATTATTTCTTCTGGATATACCCTTGAGTGAGCCCTTGCCCTTTTGGTCAAGCAATTAATTCTTCTGGGTACCTTCGAGAGTGAGCGTGTGTGTGCCACCATGTACTAATACGACCCTGACTAGCATGACAAACCTGTAGTGGCGTTTCAAACATGTGTTGTTTTGTGTTGCCACAAAATAAAGCTTGTTTAAGTTTATCCTTGGTTCAGATTAGTTTGTGCACTTTCATGACATAATTCCACATTGGATCTTCCCCTTATTTTTTTTCTCCTCTTGTCTTAACATAGTCCAAGCATGCTGTTGTAGGAACTCAGGGACGCACAGAAAAGAAGAGGCAGAATTAGAAATCCGTGCAAAGAATAAGGGTTGAAGTATACTGAATTATATAGCAAAGGACTTACCAGCTCCTGCTAAAGCTTCCCATTGATTTCTGTGACTTTGAACTAGTCTTCACAAACTGCATAAATCAGTAATTACTTATGACAGTCCTTTAGCTTTCGGAGTAGATGTTCAAAAGCGATATCATGAATTCTTGTTAAAGTTGTTCAAAACCCTTGGTTTATGTTTTTATTAGTGCAGCTTGTGGTAGGCTCACCACTGCTAAACAGTCAAAAAACCTAAATGATATTTTAAAACTACTCACGGAAAAGATTTTTTTCTCTTCAAAAAACCAGAATTCCTAATCAACATAGCATTTTCATTTGCTGCAAAGGAAAAATAATTTATTGGACATATCTTTGTGAGAAATAAATACAGGCAAAAATGCTACCTAAAACCTACTTAGCACTGTAATCCTCAGGGGAAGACACACTTAGATGTGTCTTTTAATGGAAACTTTGCTTCGAAGAGAGAATACACTTCACCCAGTCAAACCCCAACAACATCTGTTACTATTGCTAGCAACTGATCTCTTAATCACAAGCTATTTGTTTCAGAATTGCTACAGGGTTTAAAGCAACATAAATCATCTCAGAAGTCCATTTGCTACATCACTGTGTGCAGACCAAAAAAATCGCTTTTTTTCCCCGGGTAAACTACAGAGAACAGGTGCAAGATAACCAGACTTTGCCTTACAACTAATAGCACACCACACCAAGAGGAGGTAGTGACACAGTGGTTTCTGCTACTCTATCTCTGCAGGAGTTCTGGCATCTTTTGACACCTTTGTGTTCCAGTATAGATTTATTGTGTTGCTGGGATTATTTTCTCTTTCCTTTCTTTTTTATGCAGTTTATTTGGAGACTTGAGCTCCAGGTGTTTTATTATTGTCATTCTTGGATTACTGGCACCTGCTTTCTGCCCATGGTTGTAAAGCTGTGTGTTTCTGGCCTCTTGGTTCCCTTTGTTTGGAGGCTGGATTATCAGATGCTTGGCAGGGGTGGTTCTAGGCATGTGGCAAGGATGCTGCTGCATGAGGATCTGCAGTTTTGGAAGCCCTGCTTTGTCAGCAACCCCTGGCAGCCCTCGGTCACTTCAGTAACGTGCTAAGACCCCACAGGCATCTTCAAAGATGAAATGAAAGTGCTTAGCTGTTGTCCTGCTTAGCTGTTGTCCTAGATGCCAAACCCTGCCTGCATCCCAGACCATACTGCTCTGCTTCTTCAGTCCTTCTTCACTGCGGACCAGAGTGCTGAGTCCTCAGCTTTCCTTAGCTAAAACCTTTGTCTTTCTCGATTTGGAGTTACCCAGCTGTCATATCCCACTACTCCTAGATTTTCTGTGCAGTTACAGAAGTTCACCTCAGGCACAGCATGCCTTACACTGCAAAGTATTGCAGGGCCACCAGCATTGTAAATCTACTGAGAGGTAGTATGACTGGCACTGTACTTCTAATTGGGCACAGCAAGAGGAACATTTATCTGGGAGTCCTCTGCCTCCTGTACAGGCTACCGGATGCATCAAAGGTCATTTACAGTGAAAAGTAGGTCCCTTTTCTCTTTTGAAATGCATAGGAAGATGCATTCTCCAATAGAAGCTATCAGAGTTCTCATTAACATACAAAGGTACAGAAAATTGGGATGGAAAGAATTGCTGTCATTTTCTCAAATATGTAAAATGACTGCGGTAAAGAAACCACATTCATACAGCTGGCAATAATTAGCACTGGCAGAAACTAGGCTCACTTTGACAAAATAATAATAATAAAAAATATCTTGCCTTAAATAGAAATCTTCTTCCACTTTGGAAGCTTGCAGTTTTTACATATACAGGAAGTTCGGCTTTGCTGGTTTGTTTTCTTATTGAACTCAAAGTTTTTCTTTGTGTATTACTAGAATTGAGTGAAATCTTTTCGACAGCAAGCATTTCCTCCTCAAAAAATGTAATTTAATTAAAAAAATAAAGGAAACATTTTGCTGGGAGCATACTGGTTGCTACAAAAATCAGACTGTGAGAGTAAAAATGAATAATTTTGCTCATTTCCTTGAAAAATTTCAAAATCATAACATTTCAAAAATAATAATTTTGATTTTGTAGCATATTAATAAACTGTCATTAACTGCTGTGTTTAAATACTTGAATGTAAATTGTTTGATGATTGAGAGTCATGGTAAGGTCAACGTTTGCCAGTTCTGGAGACATGACTGAATTCTGCTGCCTCAAAAAAGGGGCTGACATGAGGTTGGAGCTGCTTTAAAAGTAGGGAAAACAAAGGTACTGCCAGGGAAACAGAATGGGTGGGAACGGGGATGTCTGCTGGTGCACGGCATCCCCAGCTGCTGTCCCAGTAGTAGCAGCAGTCAAAGTGGCTTTTCGTGTTTGGGGCAGCCAGAGTGAGCCGCAGGCCATAGCTGTCGTCCTCTCCACCTCCGCTGCCTGCTGCTTCAGGAAGCAGATTTTATGCCCTTGCACTGTTTTAATGACATTTTGACATGTCGCTTTCTCAGTGGCTCGCTAAAGAAAGACTCGGATCAGTGGATGGTAACATCTCCATTTTGGAACGTGTTTGCAAGTGAAGCAAAAAAAACTATTTCTTTTACTGTAAAGCATATATCCTTTTCCAGACAAATTCCAACCATTCCTCTAAAGAAGAACAGACATTTATAGATGGAACATGGGAAGGAGTAGCTAGAACTTTAATTATATGCAGAGTTACATGTAATATACTATTAGATTTCTTGGTTCTAGGGTCTTTGAGGAACAGGGATTATCTGATATTTCTCACATGCTGATGATCCGCCATTTGGGATTTGGCATTCATGTATTGTTTTTATTAGTCAGTAGCCTGTGGACAAAGTAGGAACAAACACTGTCTATTGATGATTCTTTCTTTGAATTCTTTCACTTCTCCTTATTGTTCACTTACTTTTAGAAATATGAGGAATGTAACTACCTCAGCTTGTTTCTGTTAATAGACAACAGGGTTTAATTCAGTATAAACATGGAAAGTATTTTCTAGTTTAACCACCTGTTGTTTGCACCGAAGATGCTAGGCTGGCATTTTCAACAGAGACCGCCTGAGAGCACACTTCTCCATGGCATACTTCAGTTGACATACTTGACATGAAAAAAGGAAAGGGCTGTTAGCAGAGAGTCTGAGAGATGTTGGAGCCAAAAGCGTGCTCTTACTGATGATGCAAGATCACCTGAATCTGATCATTCTCCTTTTTTTTGGAGAGGTGTGTTACCAGAAACCACTGAGGTTGAAAATGAAGCCTTTTGTTTCTCATGGCCAAAGCAGGGTTATATGGGTTATTTTTGATATTTTACTATTTTAATAATTGGTACTTTTGTTCTTTTGCCTACAGATGCATTGTAAGTTAGGATCCCCTTTGTGTAAAAATTTTTCTTGTTTATCTAAATCCAAATAAATAAGTAACCAGCAATCAATATCAAGAATAATTAAATTTGAGTGGGATGTGCTTGTGAAGGGTTCCTTTTCAATACTATAGCAGAAAACTTCCTGAAAAGCAGCAGCATTCTGGAAAAAGAACCAAGAAAAAAAAACATAAACCAAAACCACTGACACCCCCTATATAAACCATACTTTAATCCTGTAATATTTATCTTTTGGTTTAGGGGCAACTACGAAAATGGACTGCTTTCAGCTTCTATTGGTGGGGACCTATTACTGCACACAACAGATCATACAATCATAGAATCATTATGGTTGAAAGAGACCTCAAAGATCATCAAGTCCAACCGTATACCTGATGCTACCATGGCCGCTAAACCCATTAATCCATGTCTCAAAGCACCACATCAAAATGTTTTTTGAACACCTCCAGGGATGGTGACTCCATGCCCCCCCTGGGGAGCCTGTTCCAATGCCTAATGGCTCTTACAGTGAAGAAGTTCTTCCTAATATCCGGCTTGAACCTGCCCTGGCACAAAGTGAGACCGTTTCCTCTTGTCCTATCGCTAGTTACCAGGGAGAAGAGACCAACCCCCATCTCACTACAACCTCCTTCCAGGTAGTTGTGGAGGGCGATAAGGTCTCCCCTCAGCCTCTCCAGATCCCTCTGTAGACCCTTCCTACCCTCCAACAGATCAACACTCCCACCCAACTTGGTGCTGTCTGCAAACTTACTGAGGGTGCACTCAATTCCCTCGTCGAAATTATCACTGAAGACGTTAAACAGAACTGGCCCCAACACTAAGCCCTGAAGAACACCACTGGTGACCGGCCACCAACTGGATTTAGCTCCATTCACCACCACTCTCTGGGTATGGCCAGCCAGCCAGTTTTTCACCCAGGGAAGGGTATGCCTGTCCAAGCTATGAGCTGCCAGTTTCTCCAGGAGAATGCTGTGGGAGACAGGGCCTTGCTGAAGTCCAGGTAGACCACATCCACAGTGTTTCCCTCCTGAAGTCCAGGTAGACCACATCTACAGCCTTTCCCCCATCCGCCAAGCGAGTCACCTGGTCATAGAAGGAGATCAGGTTGGTCAAGCAGGACTTGCCTTTCATGAAACCATGCTGGCTAGTCCTGACCCCCTAATTGTCCTACACATGCCTTGTGATCTCTCTCAGGATGATTTGCTCCATCACCTTCCCCGGTACTGAGGTCAGGCTGACAGGCCTCTAGTTCCCTGGATCCTCCTTCTGGCCTTTCTTGTAGATGGGCATCACATTGGCTAGCCTCCAGTTGTCTGGGACCTCCCCAGTTAACCAAGACTGCTGGTAGATGATGGAGAGAATGGAGAAAAATAAAGCAGATGCTGCTGCTTTATGTGGGTCCATAGTATTACCACCCCAACTTTGTCCATGGAGCCCAGTGTTTGCGTTTTAAATTGGCACCTGACTTTTAAGTACATCTGGAAGTCATGATGAGTCCAACAGAGTTTAAGTCACAAGTATGCAACTGAAGAAGACATCAAACTCTTGCAATGCAGTCTGAGAAAAATTATGGTTCCAGTTGCCCAGCAAATGGTAAGAAATACAGAGAGGAAGGAGAGAGCTTCCAAATAAAATACTTCCTGATTTACAACTGTGTTTTTTTCTGGTAGAAATGCCTGGGAAATACATATTACAACTGCTTCTTATAGTTCAGTGTATGTTTTCAGTATAGTCAAATAAAAAATATAGAGAAACAGAACAGGCATCATATTTGGAAGCAAATGTAGAACAGATCACTGGAAAAGATTATTAGGAGGTAAATACAGTGCCATTTTTTCCAAAAAATTTGTTATCTACTTAGGCCTGTATAGAATGCATTATAAGTTATATATGCATAGGTTGCATCCTTTATATAAACTTACAAGTATCAACCACCTACTTGTCATCACAAATGGTTTTGTTCTTCCCAGAGCCCTTTGAGGGCAGTTATGAGGATCACAGTCTGTTCTATGGGATGAGGGAGGATGCTCATTTTCCAAACGACAACAAGTAATACAAAGCAAGATTAGTAGCCTGCTTCTACTTCTGTCTGAATCAGTGCTGAGTCTGTGTATCAACATGCAGAGACCAGGCTTGTAATCGCACAGCACACAGCAGCTAGGATAGGAGCCTGTCTCCTGACTCCTACTCCTGTGCTTTAATCACAAGACTCCTCTTTGCCTCAAATTGCTGTTTCATCTCTTGCACAGAAAATAACGCAAGAGATTCACTAGATCTGTGACAAAAATTTACATAAGTCTATTTTCCTTCTGTTTTTGTTTATTTATTTAGCTGGTGGAGTGGAACAAGATGATGCAAATAAGCAAAGAAGTCTAGGCCAGAGGAACCATAGAACTCCAAAAGTTCAGGCTGTCCTATAGACAGTCTGTTAAATATTTGCAGCCAGCTAAATTCTCTATATCTGAGAAGACACTGATATGCTAAACTTGGTGGACTGTGAAAATGTAACGTATTTGATCCAATGTATTTATCAAAATGTATTCCAAAGGAATATGTAAGGGAGGAATCACAGCTCTCACAACCACATGAGTTTTCTGGAGTGCGTGACATAAGATCTTCCTATTTATTCATATCTTCATTTTTTTTCCTCTACTTTGATGTTGAATCTTCTATTACTTCTTTATTTTTGAAGAACATTTTTTTCCTGTCTTATGGTAACTGTTACAATTCAAAGACTTTTGTTGCCAGACACTTTCTGATGCCAATGCACTTTCTCAAAGAGAAAACTAATTTTCATTAAGAAGTTGTGTTTTTCCCTAATGATACAATTTTGAAGCCCTGTTCTTTGCTCTACATGTTGCAGAGAATAAGATTGTAAAATTTGTCTTTTCCCTCAGCTAAATAAAGCATAAGATTTCCTCCGATACTTCTCTAACTAAATCTAAATCAAACCTATTTTGACTTGTTTAATGTACAGTTGACTAGGTCATAGGTTTGTTGTGACTCAATACTTCCCTACTTCATGGTGTTGTTCAAAAGGGTAACTTAAGCTTTTCTGTGTAAAAAAGTGGCACTTGCTTACACTTCTTTTGTATTAATCTAATTTTGTTATATTTTTTGAAGTCATTGAAGTTTTACTAAAAATGTTGAGAGAAAACTGAGCACTAAATTTGAATTATCTTATCTAGACACTCTTTTTACTAGGAGTCCCATGGAAAAGACGAGAGGTAAAGGGTGGAAGTTACTCCTGGGGAGATTCCGATTGGACACAAGAGGAAAAGTTTTCACCATAAGAACAACAAGCTATTGCAATAATCTCCCCAGGGAAGTGGTGAATTCCCGAACATTGGACACTTTAAAGATTCAGGTGGACAGGGTACTGGGCCATCTTGTCTAGACTGTACTTTTGCCAAGAAAGGTTGGACTAGATGATTTTTGAGGTCCCTTCCAACCTGCTATCCTACCATTCTATCTTTGTGCAGCAATCAAATTCCAGACAGGTTCAATTCCACACCACCCACATATGCATTTTCATTTGTTTCACTTGAATTAGGAGCTTTATGTATGATATGATATCATACCTGAGCAAAGGATATAACAATTGACTGAAATATTGACCAGTTTCTCTCTTCTTAGTGACGCAACACATCTCGTGGGATGCTCCAAACCCTTTCAGATATCGTACTGTGTCACTATGACATCTGAAGTCCTGTTCCATATTGAAAGTAGAAAAAGAGGTGATGCTTCCTCCCTCTCTTTCTTCTCAGTTTATCAAAAAACTTATTCGGTTTAAAAAGTGCATAAACTATTGAAGTTGTGAGTGCAAAATTGAAAAAAATATTTACATCTAACAGAAAGCATATCCAGCGTTCAGCTGACAGCGGTTCTGAGATTTTGGTCCTATGACCACAATTCTAGTGTTTATTTTGAGTGGTATTCTAGATTCAATATGTTCCAGCAGGTGATGGGGACAAAACACCGGCACAACTCTCTCTTCATAGGTCCTGGTATACTAGTTGAAAGTAATTCAGGTAAAAACCTGCACTAATCAAGTCCGAAGGTCATAAAAATATATAACGCTATGGGCAAACTGTGTCAGCCAGGCTACCATTGTATCTTTTGACAAGTTAGTGAGTAATTTTAGCCAAAAAAATGAGTGAGATTGAGGGAGAGGGAGATTTCTTTTAAAAGTCTCAGTGTTTCATTTTGACATTTTCAAAATGAAATGTTTTGACTTTCTATCTTAAAATGGATTTTCATTTAGAGATTTACCTCATTTAAAAAAAGTAAAAAACATCTACATGTTTGGCAAAAAAAACCCCTGAAGCTAAAAATGAACCACCGATCAATTATTAGTAGCTCTAACTTCAGTACATAGAGAAGGTTGGGGGAAGGTATTGCTGATATTGTATTGCTGTGGTACAGCTAAAACTATGAACCCATCAGCTAATAGCTACTGAAAAGATATAATGAGATTTTATAGAAATGCTCATTTAAGTAACTAACATGAGTGAAAATTATCAATGTCACATCTTTTCAAACAGTTCATATCTGATAAACCAACAGGCAATAGGCTGACTTGCGAAGCTTGTAGTTTCTCAAACCGAGACTTGTTCTTGATACACAATATAATGTTTTACTCTAGTATAAAGGCACTACTCAAACATGATGGCTAAGCTGTTAGTGACTCAGGTTCAAGTAAGGTAAGTCTGAGCACTTTTACCCTGTTATGAACCTGAGTGTTTCATATTTTAATTGACAACATTCACATTGTTGAGCTTTTCATTTAGACTTTGATAAAATCTGCTCACAAAGGCAGATGGCAGGCTGTTATTTTTAATTCACAAGCAATGTTAAATATATGCCATATGTTGTAGAACTTTTCAGGCGCAGCCTTTTGAATGCTATCACAGTAAACTTACAAAATTACATAAAAGGGAAATCTGACAAAGAACGACACTATTGCAGGTGACATTTTTTAAAAGGAAGTGAAAATGGCCCGACTTTCTACTTGATAAAATATAATTATCCAAACCACTGAATAATCATTGAAATAACAAAACTGATGTAGAAGTGAAGTATTTGGGGGCTTCTGTTATCTACTGTTCTGCATCTAGAAAGATTCCCTGCATGCACTACATGCACTAATCTAGCTGTTTCCTTGTAAACAAAAGGCTCATGTTTTACACTACTGTATTTACAGAGTTTCATGTATAGGTTAGTAAAGTAATAATACAAATGGTCTGAAGTTAAAAATGTTTCAGTGGACTTCAAGGCCACAGCTGTTGCCCAAGGAGACATTCAAGTAACAGCTCCCCTAGAACCAAAGCTGTGAAAGTTGGAACAGCAACTGTAAAGAGACTCCGAAATGTTCTTTTCCAAGAGCTAATGAATGAGGTCCAGAGTCTACTGTACCAAAGAACGGTTGACAAGAGCATACCAGGATCTAGTAGCAGGTGGAAGACCCATCTTTGAAAAGACTACATCCAACATGTTGCTCAATGGCAGGTGGACTTTGGTCTGTGAGTGTTCAGAGGCAGCTTAAAGAGACACACAAGGTGGGGAGTATAAAAAGGGCCATTTCAATTCAGTGTGATACAGAGAGCAAGATGACTCCAAGGAGGGAAATAAAAGTCTGCTGGTCAAAGCTGAGGAGCAGAGGGGTGTTTAGAAAGGCTTCTACATGTGAACAGGGGATGTAACCGCAGAAATCTTGTGACTTAGCTATGACTGAAGCTCTCCCTGGAGACTCCAATAATCACTGTTGAAAGCGTAGTGCATTCAACAGCTCTTATGCACCCATGATCAGACCAGGCTAGCATGGTGAAAGTGTCGATTGGACTGTCACAAGCAAACATCGTTTATTAGGTCTTCTGGTTTGCATGGGCAGGTTGCTGTGGTCCTGGATTTATTCAGCTACTGAACACTGCCTGGAGCCACTGGAACTGAAACTTTAAAGTAACAGTATAAATGTATGTGCAGAATAGCAAGAACATTTCTATATAGTGCAGAGATGGATGAATTATTCATTATGAATTATTCATAATACAAATTTTGACATTTTTTTCCTGAATAAATTTCTGGGTTTTTTTAATTATTCAGCAATATGATCAAATAATTGCTAAACTTTTTATTACCAACCATCAGAATACTTTCATAAGTTCTTGGTTTCTTTTTTCATTATTCGTCTTAATGTATTCATTGACACCTGATTAATCCAGTCACTTCTGGAAGTCTTGAATATCTTAGGCTGCTCAAAACAGTAGACTAATGAGATCCAGCACTGTTACGAAGACTGCTAGAGAAAGTAAGTAACATTTATATTTTTTTTGGAAGTTTTTAGATTTGCAAACAGTGTTCACTGTTGTACGGGACTAAATAGATTCAGAGAGATTAATTTGGGTGTAATAGATGATAGGTTTCTAAAACTTGCACTAATACTATGCTTGGGCAATTTCAGTATTGTCATCGAGATGAGTACCAAATGCTGTGTTACAATGGTTTGCAAAGTACTCACTGACATTTGCGTTTGTTAAATGGAATTGAACTGATTCTAATTTTCAGGTAAATCCAGGATGAGTTAATTCAGCTCAATGAAGATGTATGACTGTATGAGCTGAATAAGAAAGAAACGAATTCTGAATCAGAATCTGTGTCTTTAGGGGTGTTCAGCTATAAACTGGAGTGAACAAGAACAGATTCAGAGCCTATGTAAGAACTCTGTAAGAGTAGTCTCTCTTTCTGAAAACAGAAAGCTCTGAATTGAACACCTACCATCTGTAATACATGTACACTTGCAATGAGCTATACAGAGGTTGGAGTCTAGAAACTGGGTATGAAACTTTACCCAAGTAGTCCACATCTTTCTATCAGCCCTCCATTTAGTATGCACCTAAGGCACAAAACTGCTACTCAGAGATGAAAGCTTTTGAGACTTTCCAGTAAACAAAACCAAAAAGGGTGAAAATGTCACAATAGGAAGCTCCAGTCAATCAAGTTTATATCTTGCAGCAGCTTTAGACTCCATCTGCTAAAAGCACCAGTCACATATGAACTCTTCTGGGTGCTGTGGGCTAATTCCCATCCTTGCAAGTTGAGTAGTTGGTTGAGTATAAAAAGAATTAAAAAAAAAAATAAAATACAAACTTTCTACAAACTTTCCTTGCCCAGTTTCCATGGAAATGAAAGTGGAAAGACTGCTGGCAGTCAGTAGCTGAGTGTGAGAACTCTCGCTTGCAGATGTCAGCTCCTGACTGTTCACTGAAAACTGCAAGTGTTGGTTTAAAAAATCAGCTGCAAATGATGTCTTCAAAACTCTGCGGCTCTTAAAAAAAAGTTGAAGTTGATATAAACTAGTTTTAAAATGGGAGATTTTAAAATGTAAAAGTCCATCCACCTGGCTGCTGAGACACGTTCCTTTCATAAGCAACAGGAGTGGTGACTATACGTTTTCAGTTAGTATCTTCTATGACTGGATTTCGCTTTGGTCCAGCAGTTTGAGTTGATTACTTTGCAGACTATGCTGAAAGGTTTACGTATTTAAAGAGGGCACAGAGTTGCTTGTTTGTATGGTAAAGTACTTGTGGATTCTGTTTAGATTTGGATTGCTAAGATTTACATTAATTTTAACATAACAGGGAAAATTAAGAGATCTAATTTTAAGTCAAGAAATGACTGATTTGCATATAATATATTTCAAATAAAGATTACTAATATATTTGAAATAAAGACTGAGAAGCTTTCTCCATGTTTTGCTAGAGTCACATAGTTTGAACCCAAGCTTATGGTTGTTCAAGAAAACTGCTTACTGTAATAAAGATTTTTCATTCTTCATGTTACAAACAAAATGCTGGAAACACATGTGTCAGTGATATCCAATGCATACTCTATGCATCCTGCTAAAACTCTCATCAATTCATTTATTCCGCTGTGTATTTTAATAGGCAATTTACTGTTCTTAAGTACTACACAGAGGAATAATGAGTATAAGGCTTTTTTCCTAAGATTACAGTCTTGAAGACAGGCATTTTTTATGGTATACAGTAATTATCATAGTAATGCATAATTTTCCGTGGATTGACGGTCTGCTAGTGGTCTAATTCAGGAAGCACTAACTCCTTCGCAAACAGCATCATTAGGAACTGAGGCAAATAAGCAGCTGGTCTGGCTTGTTCAGTATACTGAAGCCTTGAGACTCCTTTTCCCTTTTTTCCCTACTCATTAATTCAGTTTTCATGGCTGCTGCAGCAGGTGGAGTATTTTATCTTCTCATCTCATTAATTACTTGTGGGTTACTGAGGAAACTCTATTAATACCTGGTCAGGAGATGGAGACAGTGTAATCCATAACAGCTAGCAATAGCACAGCCAACTGCGGTGCCAACAAGCTGTAATGTAACCAAGACTTAGGTAATGTACTCCAAATATTGCAAGGCCCCTGTAAGGCAGTCAGTATCCATTATGCAGTGAACAAGATTACTGCTTAAACCACATGAACAGAAGAGAACAGAAGTCAATACTGTGGTAAACATTCTGATTGGATGATAAATAGGATTGCAGAGTTTGACTTTGCGATTTCTTACTATGATCTCCCCTTCAAGACCTGTCTCAGAGCAGCTATTGTTTTAACTCTCTAAACTGATGCAACATACAATTATAAAGTTTTCTCTTGTTTAAGATATAAAAAGAAATAGAAGATACCTTGCTACAAGCTTTTCTTCTTTCATTCCTCTTTTTTAGCTATGCCAACTTCAAGCTACCAAGATTAAGCAATAATTACCAAGCAAAGGGATTTAGCTAAATCCCTATATGTATTATTTACTTGTAGGTCTGTGTGCCCAGAAGCACTAGAAATGAGAATAAAATCACTGCGGCAGAGGAGAGGAGATTCTCTGAGACACTCTGGTTGAACAGGGATGCTTTGAGGGCACACAGGACAGCACTTTATTTTTGCTGTTTTTTTTTTACAAAACAGCAGTACAGCATGCATTAAGAAGGTATTTTGCCAGGTATGAGCCTCCAGTGAAAGAGATGAAGCTGCTAAGTGATCTAACTAGTCAGGAGGTGTAGTTTTAGTGAGGTGCCTAGCCTGCACTCAGAAAAGCAGGTTTCAAGAATGACTCAGAGATCTCCTTCATTTTTTGTTCACCATACACTACCTCACTAGTTACCAGGAGCTCCGTACTCAACTCTTACTATAGGTATTTGCCTGTTCTCAGATTCCCACTTGTTAGGGCTTCTAGTCCATTCCCTTGAAAAAAAAGAGCACAATCTTGTCAGTGATGCATGTGGTCAGATGGATCAAAATATCTGTTCCTGCTAGGATTCATGAAGATGGTGGTAATTAGCACTGGTGGGCCACATTGTCTTTCTGAACTGCATTGTCTTACAGTGGACAAAGATATAGCTCACCTTCACTGTCTTTGTCCACTATAAGACCAGTCACTGTAAGTGACAAGTCACTGTAAGTGATTCAGTCTTTTATTTTCTTTTCTGAGGTTTATTCAAACTGTCTTTACTCTTGAAGGGTAGGGTTTCCAACTAAACTTCCTTTTTTCATTGCTTGTCAAAGTGTCTTCCATGCAATTTGTAGTTCTTTCTCATTGTCTTCTCTCCTCTGGACCCTTTGCATTCCTTTTCCCCTTATATTTTTTCATCAGGAATCTTTTGTAAATGAAACATTATTTCAAAATATCCATTGGCAGATTTTTAGAAGACTTTTTCTCAACCTGAACACAACATTCAGGAAGCTAAGCAAATAATGTAATCTAATTCTACGCTCTGAGGTATGAAATGACTGCTTGCTAATGGTAGCGAATAGCTCCCCAACTCCAGCATACACCGTACAATATTTCTCATTTAACTAAACATAACTTTGGAGTGAGGCTGCAACTGGAGACGAGGCAGGGAAGGGGACATGCCTAATCCCCACTTATTTGGTTTTGGCTTCACTGTGACCAGGGAGCTGATACAGCATGGTTAGCTATAATAGGAATATCACATCTCCTAGAGCTTTTCTCATCCTTTTTATGGCTCCCAATTTGTCTGGCTGTCCTGCTTCCTTCAGTATAATCAGCTGTTTGCAGAGGTGGTATTGCCAGATGATGGTATCAATGCTTGGCTGATGTAAGCTAATTTACAACAGCTGAGAGTCTGACTCTGAGTACTCCGTCACCCTCAAATCACTGATATTAAACAAAGAGATCACAAAGTGAGCTGAAACTCATTACAACAAAGGAGTAGCCCAGTTTTTGCACCTCCTAAGGACATGTTTTCCCTCTCTGTGTATAAACTAGCAGTTCACTTTGACCATGACCTACATCTAATTTAAGAGTCAGTAAATGATAAGTATATATGTGCAAACTAGATTTTTAAGGTACTTAAGTGACACATCTGAGAATTTCATCTTTCTGTTAACTCCTTACTGCTCTTATAAGCACAATGCCAGCATGACAGTATGCCCTAAAAGTGAAGTGATGTGTGCTAAATAAGTCATATTCACCTAGCATCTGAGATTAGGAGACATCACACATGCAAGTTATGTATAAGAAATTGCAAAGTAATATCACATTACTGACAGATCACAACTTCCAGCTTAATTGGGAATGGGCAACCATTAATGCTTCTAGGCCCTCCCTTGCTCTCCCTTAATCACACTTCTCATTTATACCAAATGTTTTACATATGCATAAGGTACTAGGCTTCTCCATGATCAGACTGGTTATCCACATGCTGGTACTGCAGGAGATTGTTTGGAGATGCAATTCCGTGAGGGTATCAATATGCAAGTAATAAATATGGAGCTGTTGCCTTATATATCCACAATATGATTGTTCCTTTTTTAATCCAGTGACATATACACTAATCAAGTGCTCCGTCATTTTTTCTGACCTGAAAACATTCCCCATTCTTCTGATTCTCATTCAGTCTTCTTAAGAATAGAAACCCACACCACACTGAGATCAAGGAAAGATTTCCATTGATTTCAGTGGTCTTTGAATCAGGAACTAACATGAAAAATTTGTAACAAGGATTCCAGAAAACAGTATACATTTACATTTTTAATAGAAATGGGAAAAAATATAGCTCTTATTTGTGTTTCACAACCCCTGTCATGAGATAATCTGAAATATTTTTCCTACTCTTTCTGTTACATGGACTGGGGAGGAAAAGGAGGAGACAGAAAGGCACTGTTGAAATGCACATATAGAGTCTTGCAGCCCACTACCAGATCATTAGTCAACTCAGTCTCTTGTGCTGAAATTTTGCTTAAGAAGTGTTATTCTGAACTCAGGAACTATTTGATTCACAGCTGTAACCCCTGCCAGTTTGAACTGATTGGTGCTGCACTTATCTAGTTGTACTACTCTTCCTGTTTTCTCCAAACTAGTTCCATCTAACCCCTCAGAGGATTCAAACTTATCTAAGTTTTCAAAGAAACCTAGTTCTGTTTTATTAAGGGAGGAATTTTAAAAGAGCGCTTTTATTGACTATCCATGTACTGCATCTGCAAGTCTTCTTCAGTCAAATGCTCCATTACAAGCCTTCCACTGTAGTGCATGCTTGTGATCAAATGTCCCGTTAGAAACTTCTTGAGACAGGCAGGATCAAAACTATGTCTACTGAGCCAATGCAGCCAACCAGAATTCATACTGACCTTCCCCCAGGAAACGAAGAACTTTTCTTGTCATTTGCATACAGCTGCTAAGTGTCGCACAGTGCAGCCGGACTCGAAGTTTTCTCCACCAGCTCTTCACAATATTTTAATCAATAATTTCTAATGGCAAATGACAACAGCCAGAAAGAACACCCTGCTAACTGTAGGAATATTATAAAAATTGAGAAATAAACAAGAAATGTCCCAAGCTTTCCAGTGAACATTCTGTGACATACTGTATGTGATAGACCCCTAATCACTCCAGATTCTATGATAAATTTGAATACTAATCCCTTCTGAATAGGGATTAAGCTTCAGCGTGTAGTGGAGGGATTCATTAGAATTCATCTCATCAAGACACAGCTTGAACAAAGTTGCACAGCCCTCTGCACTGCAGACCTTTCAGTGCTGACAAGCAATTGTCAAACCTGCAGAATTACCAGTGAGTGGCTAAACCCAACAAACTGTAACCTATGAATGCCCATATTTTCTCAGTCAGAAACTGATGATGTGGTGTGTTGTAGTCTGGAGGGGACTATTTTTAGGCAAAACACTTTCTGGGTAGTTATAATAGGCAAACTGTCACACAGTCCTGGAACTGATGACAATAAGTAAGGGGAATTCACCAGTGATCATGTTGGCAGAATACGAGCACGAATGTTGTGAGGCCCCATCTTTTGATCACTGGCCACAGGCTCACAACAGTTAGACTACTTCATTGATTCAGCATTAATCAGACTATGTATTAATGCATCACTGGGATGCCATTTGTCAGGAAACATACACACTGTGGAACAGCTTTAAGGTCCTCCAAATGGTATTCATGCAAAGACATAAAATTGTGCTTAATGCAAGATGTAATGTGTGCTTAAAAGCAGTTTCAGTTTCTTTAGTTATTGGGTAGAATCAATGAGTATTTTGACCACCAAGTTAGAAAAGCAAAACCTCCAAACTTTTAGGACTCCATTCTCAGTTTTGACTAAATTGGTGTAGCTTTGATGAACACATGCAGCTTTGCTGATCACATAAACTGAAGATTTGGAATAGTCCACGATACATCCTGCTGTGGCAGGGAGAAACGTCCTCAGGCACTCTGAGCTAAAATGCTTTGTTCACAGCAAATCGTGCATGGCTATGCAGCAGTACAGTTCTGCATGCTCTGCATGTGCAATATGGCCATGCTCAAGGATGACACTCTCTCACAAATAACTGTCTTTCTCTGTGTGTTTGACAGTACCCCAGCAAAACAGTACATGAAGAACCATAGGCTCTTCGTGCAGCACAAAAATAACTTTGAGACAGGTCATTAATCACAAGTTTCAACTTTGTAAGGAGCACTTCACAGTCTGACTCTCATTCACTATGAGCAGTAGAAGTTTCAGCTCATTAATTTGAAACGTGTGCAAAAAATTAACCAAAGATTCAGATACAGAAACCTAATACTCTGTGACACCAGCTGTTTTGACTACTTTTATGGGGACTGCAAACTTCAAAATCAATGTGCTGATCTCACTGACCCCATAGTAGAGTTGTTTCACCTGGAACATCAGATACTGACCCATTTTGGTATTGTGCTTACCTTTGACATCTGCAAAAGAACCTCAGCCTGAAAGTGTTCTTTGAAAGAGAGAAAAACTGCAAGAAAAGCTGCCATATAACATACATATCTGCGTGGGGAAAAGAAACAGCACAGTCTATGAAATTTTCCATCACTGGAAAGCTGTTTACAAATGCTGGTACCAAGCAGTGTGACATGACTGATGATAAAGTAAACGGCATTACTAGATAGTAACTCTCATAATTTTAGGAAGAACTTCTTCACTGTAAGAGTCATTGGAAGGCATTGGAATGGGCTCCTCAGGGAGGTAGTGGACTCACCATCCCTGGAGGTGTTCAAAAAATGTTTAGACGTGGTGCTTCAAGACATGGTTTAGCGGGCATGGTGGCATCAGGTATACGGTTGGACTTGATGATCTTTGAGGTCTCTTCCAACCATAATGATTCTATGATTCTGTGATAATTATAATTAGATTCCTGTGAGTACCTCAAGCGTTTGAGCATAATGCACCAGTTTTAACTAACATAACTCTATTGACTACAATGGTGCTATGCTGATGTGAGCAACCTGAGGTTATGGCTCACTACATTTTGTTTGGCTGAATTAGCACCACTTTATTGTTGCTCTCCATTAATAACCTGGGCAGGGAGTTTACTGCCAAGGGTGTTCGTGGAAACAGTGAACTCTGTGTATACTGTGATTAAGAGCAACATGCAAATTCTTAATTCAGAGTATTTGAAGAAAGTAGCCAAATCTGAAAATCAAAGTTATTCAGCACACATGCAAAAGCATGATCATGCAACTTTCAGTTTTCTTATTAACGCTAATAGAAATAAGTTTAAAAGCTAGGAATTAACCATATGAATTATTTAATTCACAGTTTGAAATAAAAACAAAATTAAGAAAAACCAAATCGCTCTCAAAAAGCCTAATAATAGAAAGAGACCCATATCACTCCAAAAAAAGTATTCATTTACCACTAATTTAGGATAAATACCAAGGAAAATGTTATATTTCATAGATTAGGGTATGAACATCAAAAATTATTTTCTACTTCCATTCCATCTATTTAGCTAAGCATTTGGGTGAATGTAGCAGTTTGGCTTTTTCAGACAAATATTATGTATTGTCCCTCATAATTAAAATTGCAGTGGCTATTTTCATCTTCCACAACTCCTGACCGAGAGACATATTCCCCTTGAGGTTGGTTAGACAGAATGGTGCAAAATGAAAGGTACACAAATGTCAAAAGTAAAACAAAAATCACGCACTGACAAAAGTGCATATGTGGAAACCTGGACTTGATGCATCCTGTGAGATCTATGGACTGTTCAGCATAGATACAGCTTCTGTGTTCTCAGTGTCCAAGGAAGACAGCCTCTTTCACCCGAGTATCCCCACACCAGGATACTGTGTCCAGTTTTTTAAAAAGTTCAGCCAAACATATGCTTGTGTTGTAATTTCTGCTTCAGTGTGTTGAAGACTTTTCTTACCAACTGTTGAAATAGCAAACCTAAAAACTGCCTACCTTGAGAAAACCTCTTACAAAGCAATTTATTATTGAATAAAATATCTATTTAACATGAAAAGCCTGCCTTAGAAAACTTGCAGAATTTTACTTGTTTCATTGGAATCATCCTTCAGTTCAGGAGTTTATGCTAATCCAGTCTTTTCACAGGAGTTCAGGGGTGCCTAAAGATTTTCTGCTCTGTACAAGGTCAAGGCGCATTTTTCGCCTTACAGATGCAGTAACAATTAGTGTCCACTTGAGGGCGCGAAGGAGAAGGTGCTAAAAAGACGCGCGCACTGCGGAGTACAGGGGAGAGTGGTTGCTTTGTCTTAGCAGCGAAGTTTGACAGTGACTAACTTGTCAAATATAGGCACAACTCAGTTCTGAGTTCAGACCTTGTGGTCAATTCGAAATGTGACTAGTCGCATGAGAGACAAGAACAATAATTTCTTCTGTGGTGAACTCGAGTTTTCTCTTGCAGTCAGAGATGAAATTTAAAAAATTGTTCTAGCATCCTTCTGTCTTTCTTGCTCTCATCATGTAGTTCTACCAGTATCTTTCAGAAAGCACACATACAAAGTCTTGTATGCTGTGTGAGTTTTACTTAAATCCTTAAAAGCTGTTATTTGTTGGACTACACTTGAACATACATTTTGTTACAACATAGGAGAAACATTCAATATATGCATAGTACATAGGAGGGTGAAAGGTAACATACTTGAGGACAGTGAATTTTAAACAGAGACTCTTCTTCTTTGCAAAGAGACTGCTTCAAAAGAAGATTCGTATAGCCATCATTTCCTGGTGGAGCATGATTCAAGGTGTATCTGATGAATACCCTTTTGTAAGGTAAAAAAGAATCCTACTCTAGTATATTGAAGAAAGCTCTGTAAGATTATCCTGCCTTTCCCTGCGTTAACACAGGATGACAGAATATTCTCGAGAACCTTGCTAGTTCAATATTAAATGATTTATATGTTGAAACCGCTCCCACACCCTTGGGACAATTTCAGTCCACCTGACATCACTCATAGTGTACTCTTCCTGATCTTGATCCTTTCTCAGCTTTATTCTACTAGCCTTAAATTTATTATGTTCCATCACCTGTAAATAACTTCAGTTCTGTGACAGTAATTACAAATATCAAGCGGTCATAAATAGGTGTTTTTTTCCACTATTTGGCACTTGTTCAGTCAAGCTATATACAATCAACTGGTCAAGTTTTCCTTGTAATAATCCTCTTTTTGTTCTTATTATCTTCAAGTTGCTCTTCTCAAAATTCCCTTCGTATAGCCAATACCTCTCTCAAAGTGCCTGTAACTAGAGAGTTAGAGCAACCGTAAGGTATGTAGAATGCCTTCCTCTATGATTATTCCTGTATGTGTAGGTCAAAATATACCAGATTTGGGGTTGTTTGTTGTTTGTTTTGTTTGTTTTGTTTTTTCATACTACAGCACAGCCAAGCACCTAATCTATTTTGCAACGGTCAAGGTGTTCTGTGCCAGCAGCAAAATTTACTGGAAATAAAATAGATAAAATTGGATAGAGGCACTCAGAAAAGCAACAGACCACTCAGATGGTTGTGCTTTTTCTTCAGATCTTAGGAAAATCTTTTTTTTTCCATCTGGTGGTAAGAATCTGAAAGCAAACAGTAGAACATCCTACATTTTCTGTCCATACATGAATATTACTTGCCTTCTCTTTTCTAGCTACAGGCCATCACTCACTCCAACAATTCATGCTGGGGCTGTACTGTACAGACCATTTCCCTGGAACAGGAGTCTATTAAGCCAGTCTTCGCTATCAACAACATAAGAACAACTCTGCTGGTTCAGAACAATACTCCATGCAGACCAACATCACAGTGATCTAGAGGAGGTTAAGACACGGAGGAGAAGCTATGTGCCATGGTGACAAGATGAGGTTTAAGAGTTTCACTCTAAGTTGTGTTCCAGTTCCTATGACCAATATACACCACTTACTCTGCAAGGGCAAAGATCCTGATCAGACATCAGGGAATGGAGGGGAGAAGTGCCCAGGTGTGCATATCCACTATGATAAATTATCTAAAGACAGATAACCTCCAGCTGGACGGTACACATCTGGGGACAAGAAGGGCACCCGGGTTGCAGCACAGCATCTGCAGCATGCCATCCCCAATGACGGACTGAGCAATCCGTGGGTGAAAGTCACCGTCCCTCTGGAGTGTGCTCTGCCCAGTACACAGCTAATACTATTGCCTAGGGAAACAGAGAGCCACAAAGCAAGGAGCTACCAAAAATGGGAGACTAGTCTAGTCCGAAGAAAAAAGGCAAAAGTACATGCACCTGAGCAGTGACGTGGGAAAGGGTAAGAATAGGACAAGAAAATGCAATCCTCTCCCAACCAATGCTCTCCCAGGATATGGTTTTTGGATGTTTTCTTGATCCCTGTATGTTTTACCTGTTTAACAGGTCTCAAAGAATGCATTTTCCAAGTATTTGCCCACTCTCTGTGGAACTCACATATACTTTTTGCATCTACAATACTATTGATAAGAAGTTCCACAGGTTTACTGCCTACCTAAAAAGGTTTATGTTCAATCCTACCTTTTTGTTTTGCACTGAATCATTGTCAAACTGCTGGAATTACTACCAATAATTAAGTTTATCAGCCCCATTTCATGATTGGTTTCCAGGTGCTTCTGAATTTTTCAAATGTTAACAGTTCAGGCTGAAGTGTTTATGATTTTTTAAAAATTATATTCTTCAGCAACAGGGCATGTTTGCTTCTGGAAGATTTATCACAGGAGAAATACATATCTTCGTTCAGATTAAGGACAGACTGTCAACTATTGAGAAAATGTATAGGAACTTTAAAATTGGGCCAAGAAATGTTACAAATAGAGAGGGATATCCTTTCTGCCAGAGTCTCACATTTTCAAATACATGGGGAAAACATGCTTTCACATACAGTGAAAGCAGAAAATGTTTCTAAAAAAAAGAATCTCAGTTTGAAGACAGTCATTAAAGACTTGGCAACTAAGCCATGAGCACTGAATGAAGCTTGGGTCCAGAGGAAAAAAGATAGCATGTGATCATGTAATAAAGGCACACATGAGGGACGAATTAAGAGTGCACATGGCATTTTAATTCTAGCATTTCTTAACTTTTCCTTGCTTTACTTTACAGTCTTAACTTTCCTTTGATGCAGTTACACTGTAATTAATAAATATGCTTAATGAGACCAAGGCTGGCATCCTTCCCTTAACAGTTGTGAGAAGATCTCCCTGCCTGAATTTCTATTTGCCACCTATCATTATTCTTTGTACTAAGTGACTATGGTACTTCAGTAATAAAACCTCTCTTTACATAGCTAGGGTTTGCTTTTACTTTTGATATCTGCATCATTCAATGTATTTTCTACAGTAGTGCTAGAGAACTATGGGGGAACAGTTTAAAGATTACTCTCTCAGTTTGTCTCAAAGAAACACTAGAAAACTCCTCTGAAGACTGAGGGATGGAGAGTGTTTGCATCATTTTGTAGTTTGCACACTGCTATCCTATCCAAAGTGAATGATTTTCCCAAAAGTATAGACCCCTTATTTCAACAGTTTCACTGAAATCCAGACACATTTCCAGTTAAGATTCTTCCACAGCTCAGGAATACAACACTGGAAAGGAGTTTTTTGCGGAGCATATGTCACCATTGTATTCACCAATATAAGGGCTGCCTGCCACCTATTTAACAAGTATCTCAGGCATATTCTGAAATATTTCTATGATACTTCATTTTAGTATGGGGATCTTTTTCAGTCATACTATTCCTTGGTGAATACCAAGCCATGGCATGACATCTACAAATCTGCAGCAAGACTACATATCTAGGCTCAGTCAGCAATAAAGATGCAGTGTAACAGGCAAGTGTGTACAATGCCATCCTTCAGAAGATTTATAGTCTTAGATGAAAACAGTGAAAATACCACAACATATATGTAGTTTCTGGGCTAACTCACTTTCTTTCCGAGGAAAGAGAGGCTGTTTCTCATCGTAGTGTGAAACAGCATGGTTATGGAGAAGAAATCCAGTCCACTACTAAGGATAAAGCAAATAAGTGACAACATTTATTCTAGCTATAGTATAGCATTCTCATTATTATTATTATAAGTAATCAGTTAACAAATATTGAAAAATATTCATGTGTAGACAGAATATTGGAAAATGTGGAGACAATGAGAAAATTTGTAGTAAATAGTGGACAGTGTAATTTAAACTATTTGTTCCCAGTGCAAAACAGTAGTTGATTTCAAAGGAATGAGGTGAGAGTTTGATTTGCTTTCAGTGTGCTATGTTAACAAGAAACTGGATTAATTTTTTTTTTTTTTTTAAATCACCTCAGCTTTATTGTTGAGGATGCAATACCGAAATTCTACCATTCACAAAAGCACAGGGACTCAGCTTTAAAGGGATTGTTACAGAATTCAATTTTGTTAAATCATGCAAATAGTTAGTAGCAGATATTTTTTCATCATGTCTTCTTGATCTTTAGCTATGTGGTGCCAAATACATTCTTAATATAACTCTATCAGAGTGATAGAGGCAAGGATGAAATTAGCTCTGTTTTTGTGCTACTCAGTCACTTCTGTATACCATCTTCCATATTGCCTATATGATGTAATCTTCTCAAACCACTTAGAAGACTGAAGAATGATCCTTAAAGAAACGCCAGGGAAAACCTCCAATAAACTGGATTGAAATGATCATTAATACTGAAAAATGAGACTCCTAGATCTGGACCAATAAATATCAGACTTTAATATGCAAGTATCTGCAAACATTTGTAGAGAAAGAAAAACATGCATTCTCATTTCTCCCTTATCTACAATGTTTTCATTTGTACCGTTCAACAAGTGGATTCCTCAGCCTGAAATAACCAAAAGAAGAATTAGTCTTGCTATTTCTGTCCCTTAACAACCATACAATATGACAGTCAGAAGTTCACTAGTGTGTACAGAAGGTGATTAAAGTTACTTGATTCTTCTAGGTACAAACTACCCAAGGAACATCGGAAGTCCTTGAAAACATACTGTGTGGAATTCCTTTTGCTTGATGAGAATTAAAGGCATTGTTATCATGTCTTCAACAGCTCAAACAAATACTTTGACTTTACTAGTTAACATTTTCAACTTGACAAACTCTTCAAACTGGTAAAGCCAGTAGTCTGCTTTAGCAGGATCCAGCCTGATTGTATCTCTCATATTTGGAAATCCTTGTCACTGTTAACATGCAAACATGGAATTTCAAGTGTCAGAGAACTTACAGAAAATTATTTAACATCAATTCATTACCTAGTTTAAAAAAGAGTTATAAATTTCTGTAAGAAGATTAATACTTTCCTCATTAACTTTCTGGTTTTGATTTCAAAGTCTATGAGCTCTGTCTTTTTCAGGATACAAGCAGCCAACTTTAAGGAAAAAGAAATATGTCTCCAAATTCTCTGTGCAACCTTTTAAGTTCCCTAGACCCAGCACGTATTTATTACAAGACTAAACTGAACTCATGTGGGACAAGCAACTTCATGTAACACTGTACAGCTTTTAACAAGAACTTCTGTAAAAAGCAGACTCTTCCCCACCGCCCTGACTCAAAACAACACATGGAATGTATGGGGTTAATAAAATCTATTATGATATTTTGGGCTAGGTTTAGATGGGGGAAGGATGTGAAATTCATAATAGATTAATTCTGCGGCACAGATAACCAGTTCCCAATTTAACATCTCAATTAAGTTGCGCTGTATGTGGTTGGAGTTTGTGAATAGAGATGATGAGAGCTGATTAACTTTAGCCTAGCTGCAATAAAACATTTTGTTAGATATGAGATTCAAAACAGTAATACCCTTAGAACTCATGGGTTTATTTTCAGAATATGTTCTCTCTTTGTCCTCAGTTTTTGATTCCTAACGCTATTACAGTTTGGCAACTTCTAGTGAAAGATCTGTGTGACTGGAAGGTGAGTTAATATCATAAGAGCTCACATTAAAACCAGCCATTTTAAAATGGGAAGAGAGTATATATTTCTCTAAAAATCATTCACTTACAAGCACTTTCTGATGATGGACTCGTCCATAAAATTTTTGCCATCAACTACTAAGCCCATCCAGTGGGCTTAGAGGCATGACACATTATTAATTTTACTGTCACCTGTCTAGCAAGGTCTGGCAGTTGCAAGTTGACCATGGCATCAAGCAGGTACAACACTTTGCTGATGTTACTTCTTTGTTAAGGTGGTTGAATAGCCTGAAAATGCACAGGAAACGTATGATCTGATACAGTTAGTTAGTGGTGATTGTTATGTTCCCACCTTTAAAGAAAGCTTTAACTCAGAATGCACTGCAGGATTATGTAACCAATAAAAAGGACAGAAAAGAACAACTGAAGAAAACTTTAGTGGAAAGAGCATGGAATGAAAACAAGATGGAAAAAAAAAATCTTTTTGACTGATGTGTGATAACCTAATAGAACAGTGTTAAATACCTCCAGACAGTCCTTTGCCCAAGGTATTTCTAATAACCAGCTTTTTTTGAACTCTGATGATTATTTAGTTCAAGTTCCGTATTTGTAACAGGCATTGAACACCAAACACTTCCTGCTCTCTAACATTTTCCCTTCTCTAATTTTTTATAAAAGATATCTATTTTAAGAGTCTACACTGCTCCACCCCAGACAAGAATATCTTCACTCATATTAACTAGCACCCAAGGGCAGGTTTACTTGGCTGGGTGTAAACCATTGCCACCTCATTCCCTTTTTGTTTGAGTCACCTTAGAGCTGACTCCACTTCTGAGACTTTGTGGGAACACTAGCATGTGAAGGGAGCTCGTCATAACTGTGTGTTGCTACATTCAAATGATCTGCCCTATAGGAGACTTGTTGTGAGTTAGGGATAGACTGCTAATCTCCATTTTAGAGATGAAAAATGGGTACAGCGAAAGACGAAGGCCATTTTGCAATTACGATCACCTATTCCTGTTGAATTCAGTGTGAGACTTTTGTTTAAATGGGAAGCTGTAGACACATGGCTAAGTGACTTGGCCAAGATGATACAGAAAATCTGTGACAGAGCAGGGTATCTCTTCAGCCTGTGGATTAAAATTTTCTGAGCATTGGGCCATGCTTCCTCCATGTCATCGTGGTTTTCCAAAATCAAAAAGAGATAGCTCCAGAAGTGATTCATTTGAAATCTATGGTGTTCCACAACTAAGAAGTTACAGAGAAACTGTAGGACTTCCAAAAGTCCCATTGTTTATTTCTTTATATATGAAGCAATGAAACAGTGAAGTGGGCTACTGAAACTGCTGTATCTGAAAACCATTAGATTACTATTATCAGCAAAATGTACCTACTGTCTTAAAAGACTAAAACATTAATGATAAAACAACAACAAAAAAAAACCCATGTAAACAAATGACAGTCTGCATTATTTTTGTTAGATTAATTTTGAGAGCAATGAGTAGCTAAAGCAGCAGGGCTAGCTTCATGTTCAGCTTTGTGTCTGTGTTGCAAATGTTGCTGAAATCCAGCCACATATAAATGTGCTGTGTCAGCTACTTTAGGTGACACTTTTAATGATATCATATAGAGAGTATTTATGGAAATTCATGGAGATTATTTTAAACAGGAATAAATGGTGACAAACTGGCCCTGTGAATATCATCAGGTGATTTACCATCAAATTGACTAATCTGAGTAAAGGACCCATCTTTTTCAGTGTGAAGGCATGCCACTGAAATGGAATAGAGGACGTTGACTGTCACAGAAGTCGGAAACATCATGAGAATAAGCTTAATATCTGTCTGCATAAATATGATATTCATTGCTAGGCCATGCATGTGCTTGTACAGAGCTTATGGTATCTGGTAATACGATAAATAATGAGAGAGAAAGCAAATGGACCAGGTAGGTCACAAATGCCTTACAGTAAAAATACTGGCTTTCATGAACAATTTGGATATATTTGCTCACCCCATCCAAAAGCAGACAAAACGCACCAGATTCTTCTACGCCCTATTCATTTTGTGGGCAAGTAGAACATTTTGTAACATTCATCTTGACATTTATATCTTCCACCCTACCTGGAAGCAAGGATATAATTTTATATTGTGTCTGGTCTCCTTTTGAATCAGAATACTTCTCTACCTCTTTCATGTAGTGCCTTAATAAGTTTCTATCACAATATTTTTCATGTAGTTGAATGCATTTGATCTCCAACAAATTTATCACTCCGTACCTCTGATTAAAAAAATAAAATCTGGATGCCTTTGAAGAATTGTTCTGCTTTGCTGGAGAGTAAATGGAATATTTTGAAAATCAGAGCTCTAACAGCTTCTTGCTGTATGTATATATGCATATGTGTGTATGTGCAGGGGGAAGGGAGCTTTATACATGTTACACCAGGAGATCTGATATGTTAGGATATGAAAGATGGATTAGAAAGACCTATTGTTTATTGGGCTACACTTTTCCCACATTTCTACCAATGTATTAAAATAATTTTATAGTGTAAAATGGACACATTGTAGCTAGAAATCCTCCTGATTACCATGCCAGCAATGGTCAGAAGACTAATTAGCTGTATTAACTTGTCTAATCCTGAAGGATATGAAAGGTGAAAGAGGATGGATGCATGAGAGGGGAGACCTTATGCATTTTTTTTCCTTTACCATTTTCATATTTTCCATTTATATATATTAAAAAGATAAATCATTGTAAAAGAAAATGGAATACCTGCAGATTTAATTTCATCTGCTTTCTCTGTTTTATAACCCCATTTTCCTACATGACTAGCCACCGGAGTTACAAAGATAAACAGATGATTGACAAATTTTTCTGAAATATTTACATGGCATAATAAATGCATAGATACCTGAGGTAGCTCTAAATAAACTCACTTAAGTACAGAAACAGCATAGACTTGTTTGTATTGCTCCACTGTGAGCAAATTGACATTCCTTTAGGGATTTCAGAGCCCAACCTTACTTAAGTGTAAAAGGTCAGTCTCTTTCCTAAATTGTTTAAAACTGCTTTTGAAAACCCTGTCGACTATCAAAACCTCTTAGATTTACATTTGGTAATAAAGCTGAGCATATTTCAATCATGTTTTAGTTAGTTAGCTGGATCTGGACATTCATCAGACACAGGGAAAGTACTCCCATCAAAACACCAGGAGCTAGATGCATTATTTCTTGAAAATACTCAGTGCTTTTTATCTGTCTCTTTTTTTTTCCTTTTTTTTTTTTTTTTTTTTTTTCTTAATGTGGAAAATATTCCCTCACTTTCTTCTGACAATTTGGAACAACAAGCAGGGAGGTGGTAGAATTTGCCACATTTGGAATATGCTGCTATTCCATAAAGCCGGTCAGTAAATGGGGATGGTGAGTATAGAAGGCAGCTCGGTAGCTTATTTTACACTCAGTACTCCATTTCATGGCTTGTGAGCAGTGTGAACAATTCAGGCAATTCCCAGCTCACACTCCTTTGTTCATTCACTATCCATCGCATTAGGTAGCATCAGCCTTTTGATGCAGCACAGTATAGTTGAACCACATATGTGCAATAGATCCAGTTATGTGACAGATGAAACCAATATATCTATTGCCCATGCAGTTGGAGGAAGTGTCTCAGAAGCCTGTTATAGCAGAACGGCTGTGTCCCCTTAAATTACATGTACCAAAGCATACAGACTGCTTTGGCGATGTCACTGAGGTTGAGTACAAGAATTATCACAACTGGAGTACCACACAGAAGAAAAAAAACTGTGAGCAAAGTAATGCCACTTTGCTGTTCTGGAGCTTGACTCTCCTTTCATGTGTCCTATTTCACATCTACAGAAGTTTGGAAGATACAACACTGCTGAAAAAAAGTGAAAGTACAATTGAACCTATATAGCACTTACAGCTTTTCATTTGAGGCCTGCCAAGCTTATGGTAAACATGACAGGAGGCTCTGCAAAGGATGATTCATCATATCCTGAGAAGTTTAAATATTATCTCATCTAGTCCAGAAGGATGCAAAAAGTGGCTTTCTAAGAGGAGATCATTGATTTATTTGAGGTCATGACCTGACTTTGAAACTTCTCGACTAGTAATGACATGGCCACATAGCCTTATCAGAGCTTTGTGCTCAGTTGTGGCCTTTAGAATTGCTGTGGAACTTGATTAGCATCTGGGTAAATACTCAGCCTAGGAACTACCAGGTTTATTAATTAATAACATGAATGAAAGGGTGTTTTAAAAAAAAAATCAAGTTCTGGGTTGGATATTGTTTGTTTACTTAGTTTTCCTTGTTCTGCTTCCTAGTTTTGGAGCCCTTTCGTTGGCGTTATTTTGTGTTCAAGGGCTGTGAGTCTGTAGGTATCTAATCTATATTCTTATGGTCTGTGAGTTTAATGTGGTTAAATCTATGGCCTTGTTCAGTGCCTGCAGACGTCAACAAGAACATTAATTTCAGTGGTCTCACAATAGGGTGCAGAGACATTTACTAACCAGAGAATTAGTTGCTGTTCTCTTTCACTAAAGCATATAGTGAAAGACAATTCTGATCTCATTTAAATCACTGTGAAAACTCACCAGACCAAGATTTGACTGTATGTAAACCAGAAATGAAATAAAGAAAGAACAGAGAAGAGAAAGAACAGCAACAAACAATTTTATATATAGCACTGGTGCTAGCAACCATTTCAAAGCACTAGCCAAGCTGTTATCTCGCTCCTCTACAGGAAGAAAAAAAGCACTAAGAATTCGTTTCTCTCAGTGTTTAAGAAGACTCTACAAACTTTGTTTCTGCCCTTAGCAGAAATAATTTGCACTCCTAAAATTTTTGAAACTTTTCCAAGTCTTGAAAAAAAAAGTAATGTAAATTAGTTGCTGACTCGGCCTCCTTTTTCAGTTGTACACCCTTGAGGTGTGTTAGTAAGGCTGTGAAGTTGGATATGTTAGGTGTAGCATTTATGAGTATGAAAATCAGTAAATTTGCATGATTGTGGTGTACTGGTCATTGAAATTCACTCCTGTTTGAGCAGAAAGGAGGTATCAGTGCATAAAACATTTAATTAATGAACACTATATCTTTAAAACAAAAGCTAAACTTAAAAACGAAAGAAAGAAGAAAGACAGAGACAGATTTAACTTCCAAATGCGTTTCATTTTTGAGAATCTTTCAAGATCATCTCTGAAGATCTAGTGTCAACACCATTGCAGCTTCAAAACTCGTTTCTGCTGTCTATTGCACTGTTTTAAACTTTTAGTTCTAAAATCAAAACAAGGGAACGTAACCTCCCGATTGTAGTTTCTCTTTTATAAAATGAAAGGCTTCAAATGGCACAAGGGCAGCAATTATGCCATCCGAACCCATCATGACAGAGTGCTAGGGATAGCAGTGGAGCAGGCTGGAAAGAGGCAAAAGATATCAAAGGTAGGCATGAATTTTATTCCATTTATTCCTGTATTCTTTCATGGTTCTTTAGGATCATGAGATTAAGAAAACTGACTCGTTATTACCTTTACCTTGGGATAGTTACACTCAATTAAGGTAGGAAATGCATTGTGGTGCAATAGTAATACAATAATATTCAATAATAGCTATGCCACATATTCATAGTAACAATTTTGGTGTAGCTCTTGAAATAGCTAGAGTATTCTTTTGAAGTTGGCTTTATTAGAAACGCTAGGCTACTTTTCTTATTTATTCAGGTCAAATTACTCATAAATATTTTGAAGCAAATTGGCCAGAATCAACAATATTAGCTATCACACTAATTTTAGAGGAAACGTATTTCAACACCTATGGCAAGTTAAAAATGTGCTGCTGTCTTCTACCAGGGTGACATACAAATTGGTTCTCTTCAGGCAATTAATCTTATACCTTTCAATAACCCTTGCGCAAAAAAGCATAGGTTATGAAAACTGGGTCTACGAGCAGTCAATGGGCCTAGGATACTAGGCAGTCAGATTAGGCACCACAAAAACCTGTTGTTTACCACACTTATTTCCTGTTCTTCATAAAAAGACAAAGCAGCCTTATGAGGTACTCATGCAATTTTTTCCTTTGTCTCTACAAAACTTCAGGAAACACTTCTACTCAGAACTTAGTGGTTTAGTTAGACTGAACTCCTTACTCTTGAGACATGATGATGAGAAATAGGTTTGGACAGCTGAACTGGATCAATACCCAGAACTCAAACAGGATTTTAGTCCTCGAAGTTTTACTAAACTGTTTACTTTGCTGATACCCATGTTTTAATTTTTTTAAAAGATTAATCTCTACACAATATGAATTCTGCTTGGTAGCTGAGAATTGTAAAGTTCACCAAGGACTCTAAATTCTGAATTTCTGTAAGGAAAATTGCTCTCATGTCTGCAAGCACTGGCTGGAAACAAGAAACACTCAAAACAGTATTACAAAAATTCAAGAGATTCCAGTGCAAGTTAAGGATCAAATGGAGGCAGAGCATTATTTAGGGTAAAGAAAGCAAAATCTTTGTTGCTTACATTGATGAAACACAAGCAACAAACAGTCAAATATTCAAAGAGTCAAAATCAAACAAAATCTCCTCATAAGGTGTAATATTAAACAGTAAATTTATCTGAAAATTTGTCCTACTTTTAGTCATTGTAATACAGAAAAATCACGATGATCACTATGAGAAAAAGATTAAGTAAATCTGTTTAACAATGTTAATCAGATGGGGCTAAGACTAGACATGTGGATTGGCTAGAGTAGAATGAGAAATGAGGTGGAGCTACAAGACTACTGCAATTCTCTGTGTCACTTACCCTACTATTTTGACATCACCAGAAGGTCATCTTATTTAAATTGTTTGCTGTATAAGATCTTTAATACTGTCAACAGGAAAAAAAAAACACAAACAAACCCTATGATTTTGGGAGGGGGTAAAATTTCCATCATTTTGAAATGCGAAAAAATTCTTCTAGACTTATCTAAACTGAAACCATAGGTTACAGAGCTAGATAGGGTCTCAAGGTACCGTCTTGCCTGTTGCTGCCCTTCAGGGCAGGTTATGCTTGAGAAGGTCATTACTTCATGCTGATAACACACACTGCCACCTCAGTGATTTGTGTTTCCATTGTGTTCTGAACCTCACAACCAACCTCAACATCTAAGCACACAAGACAGAATCACAGAATGCTTGAGGCTGGAAGGGATCTCTGGAAGCGATCTGGTCCAGCACTCCTGCTCAAGCAGGGCAAACTAAAGCTGGTTGCCCAGGACCAGGTCCAGATGGCTTCTGAATATCTACAGGGATGGAGACTTCACAACAACCGTGGGTGTTGCAGCGCTCAACAATCTTCACTGTGAAAAATGTCTCCTGAAGTTCAGAGGGAACCTCATGTGTTTCAGTCTCAGCCCATTGCCTCAGGTCCTGTCACTGGGCATCACTGGAAAGAACCTGATTCCATCTTCTTTACACCCTCCCTTCAGGTATTTGTACACATTGATGAGATCCACCCTGAGTCTTTTCTCTTCTCCAGGCTGAACAGTCCCAGCTTTCACAGCCTTTCCTCACAGGAAAGATGCTCAAGTCCCTTAATCATCTCCATGGCCCTTCACTGGACTCTCTTTAGTATATCCATTTCTATTTTGTACTAGGGAGCCCAGAACTGGACACAGTACTTCAGGTGTGGCCTCACCAGTGCTGATAGAAGGTAAGGATCACCTCCCTCCACCTGCTGGCAATACTTTTCCTGATGCAGCCCAGGATACTGTTGGTTTGCTTTGCTATAAGGTCACATTGTTGGCTCATGTCCAACTTGGTGTCCACCAGGACTCCCAAGCTGCTTTCCAGTCAGTCGGCCCTCAGCATATATTGGTACACAGAGTTATTCTTTCCCAGGTGCAAGACTTTGTACTTAATTTTTTTGAACTTCAGTTGAGCTTCACTTTTGAACCATCAACACACTTCTCGAGCTTGTTGAACTGTCTTTACATGGCGGCACAACTCTCAAGTACATCAGGTGCTCTTCTTAATTTTGTGTTAGCACCAGACTTTCTGAAGGTACACTCTGCCCCATCATCCCGACCATTAATGAAGTTATTGGTCAGGATTGGAGCCAGTATTGATCCATAGGGTACAATGTTCATTACTGGCCTCCAACTAGACCTTGTACCACTGATCACTGCCCTCTGGGCCTGATCATTCTGCCAGTTTTCAATCAACCTCACTGCCTGCTCATCCAGCCCATTCTTCTTTAGCTTCTCTACAAGGATCATCTGGGAGACGGTGTCAGAAGCCTTGCTGAAGTCAAGGCAGGCAGCAGCAACTCCTCTCTCCTCATCCACCAAGCTAGTTGTTTCATGGGATTGTCAAGTTGGTGAAGCGTGATTTCCCCTTTGTGAATCCATGCTGACTATTCCTGATCATCTCCATGTCTTTCAAGAGTCTAGAAATGGTTTCCAGGATTAGCTGTTTCACCACCTTCCCAGGGATCAAGGTGAGGCTGACGAGTCTGTAGTTCCCTGGGTTCTCCTTCTTGCCCTTTTTGAAGACAAGAGTGACCCTTAACACACCTGGCCTGTCTACTCCTAAGAGAAAGGTCTGTGAACATAGTTTCACTTTGAAACCTCATGGCTTTGGTGGCTCCAAATAACATTTTCTCTGCATTTTGATTCCAATTCAGACAAAGCTCTGCATTTTAAAGCCCATTTAAATTCCAAATCAAGGTATCTGAAACACCAAATATCCAAACCAGACCATAAATTCCTGAATAAACACTATCCCTTGTCCTCCTGGACAGGCACCTGCCACTTAAAAATGTTGTGATTTTGTAGTCCAGGGGGTAGTCTCAGCTGAGAAAACTTTTTTCATTATTGATATTTACCTAATTTTGTGCTTTGAAAGCACCAACATATCCTCCAGTCCAGGAGATGACTACAGTAAAAGAAATTACCATAACCTCTACAGTAGTCAAAGCTTAGTGAACCGTTAAAAGCAAACCAGCTCAATGAACCGAGCAGCAATAACGAAATAAAAGTCCACTGAAAGCATGCCTAGAGCAACAACATTTGTTTTACTCCTCTCTCTAATACTGACTTTAATAAATGACAAAAGGATCCAGTAATTTCTTTGTTGCCTTCCCTGCTTGAACTTCCAAGACTTCCAGGCACATTTTCAGCATAGACTCTTGATTTGATGGTCTCCATCATAAGATCAGAGTCATATGCTGAAGTGCTGGTTGCTTTCCATTCCAGTTTCCAGATGGTGTGTCCAGGATGAATGGCTATCTCTGATAATGCTGTGCTTGTGTGTGTGTGTTTATGTGTGTGCATGTGTACGAGATATTAGCCTACACACCACAAAAAAAGTGAATTCCATCCAAGACATTATTATTGCAGCTCTACTGCTCTGACCAGAGTGGAACTCCCTTTTGGATGACTTCAGAAAGTTGCAGTTTACAGGTCACTGAGCTTACAACCTTCAATCCTAGGGCTTCTTTAATCTGCTTAGTCTAAGTCTAGCCTGCATGCAGCAGGCATGGCATATTTGTTGCTATGATGAAAGTAATTCTCTTCTTCAAATTCATTAATAAGTGACAACAGTCATTAGTGTCATCTAGAAGTAACGGAACACAAAGCCATTGGTCAGTATGAGAGTTCATATCATATTTTCTGTGAGCTTACTACCACCACCATTAAAGCTGGAAAAAAATAAAGTGCCTTTATTCTTGAGGCATCCCACTTGAAGAGCAAAGAAGAAAAAGTGTCCCATTACCTTGTCTGCCAAGCTCATTTAACAGAGAAGTGCTCTGAGTTCTTTGGTTGTGAGTGCTCTACCATTCTGGAGAATAATGGTTTTGGATTTCACTGAAATGTACAAGTAAACTGATGAAACTGATTAAATATGGGTAGGGTATTATCAAAGCCTCTGAAGTGATATTGGCCTCTACCTTCTTCTGTCTCATACCCAGTTTGCATTTCCCACTTGTCACACTCATTACCAAGGGTGGCCCTCAATGAGGGTAGCTGGAAGACTGATGGCAAGGTGCCAAAGAGAGATACAGCAGGACCAAATTGCCCAGGACATGTGTTTACTACTGTCTGAATTTCACTTTCCAAAATCCTGTGGCCAAATGGGACATTGATTACACTATTTCATAAAGTAACAGATAAGTTTATTTGAACAACAAATTCCTTCTCTCTCCCGGGAGGTCCACCGTCTGCAAGGTGGAAACTAGACCTGTAGAGGTATTTCCTATATCTTTACTAATCAGGCAATAAGTATAGAGTACCACTTTACAAAAAAAGAAAAGACAATTTTAGCCATACAAGTTTCAGACCCAAGCTTGAAAATGCAGAGCAGGTAGACTCCAATGGCCCCAAAATCAGACAATAAATACAGTCAGGCTGACTTCAATAAGATTTTAAAAGCTGTCTTATTTTGAGCTGATCTTCAAATGTGAGAGGGAGCATAGGATGCTGCTTTTGTGGTGTGCTGTCATCTCTAGGACCTCACACATGAGGCAATGGCATTTGATATGGAGGTCCACAACTCTTGACATTATTGATCACGTCTGCACTATCAGACATGATCAATAAGCTAACTGGCCAATGTCCAATCCTAGCATGCATTAGGTTTTAGCAAGCAGCAGAGTCAGAACAATTTGGGGGCACTTTTGCTTTGGTTTGTTTCAGGAGAATTACTAGGGGGTTATTGGGGATCTGCTTGTTAAACTAGGATTATCCAACAGCCGTAAGAAGACGAAAATAAATTTGACAAACAAGCCTGTTTGTCAATTCTAACTCTTCCACTCAGTGTTCCTCGTATTTTAAAGAAGAATTTTTGTTTATCCACGAGGATCTTCTTCACACGTTCTCCCTTGGATTGTGACTTGAAGGACATCTGAGAACAATGTGGGAGAGTAAGATAGAGGCCAGCTGCTTGTTACAGATAAAGCATGAAGAGTTAGAAGCACCAATAATAGTGAGGGTACTGTGCTCAAGCTATTAGCAGATAGAGCCAAATTGGACTTTCACTGAAGTCAAAGCATCCCTCAGAGAGTCCAGTGTAAGATTTTACCTATTCACCTAAGATTTTAATTATTCACAACATTTGATTTAAACACTGCCTGCCTTTTATTGAGTACAACCACTTGTAAAAAAAACCCCAGACCTAGTACATTTCCAGAAGATAACAGAAATATTTCAAGCTCATCTTTGAAAAACAGAGTATTGTGGTCAACATTTTTCAAAATATACAAAAAATACATGTGGACATTTTTCTACCCGCAGTGTTTTATTGTTCTACACATAGTAGCTCTCAGAAAAAGCACAGGTAGCAAAACTTCATTTCCCCAAAATGCACTTCAATATATTTTAAGTATAAAAACCTAATTTAAAATAATGTCAGCATCTTTTGCCTGTAGAATATGAGGCTCAGCATCTTTAAATTATTTAAGAGGTCCTCAGAGAGTCAGTTATGCTTATAACGTCAGATTTACTCAAAGAAATGGAAAGAGCAAAGCAAAGTGTTGAATAAGGACTTCCTGTGTGATTTTACCAAGTTATTTTTTACTGCCTGTAATTGAAGCAGCATTCTCACCTCACACAGTTTTAGCCAAAAATATATATTGTATAACTGCAACTTGTTTAACTTTTTTTTTTTCTTTTTTATAAATAGAGTAGGTCTGCTGTACTGAGCTGCTCTTTTCCCCATGAGGATTCATTCACAAATAAATACAATCTCTATCAAGACTCAGTTGAAAGTACACTTGTACAGGGAGTTACAAATGCTACATGTGTCTCCTCCTAAAAGGAAAAACATATAATTGTTTGAAACTATAGGGGAAAAAGTTTACTAGTACCATCTCTGACATATTTTGTTCCTCTTTATTGTGATAGAAAGACCAGAGCTAATATTTATAATGTGATCTTAACAGTTTATATTCAAACATATGGTGAATGTCAGGATTTGTGCAGTGTCACATCAGTGTCATAGTTTGTCATGACAAGTACCCTTTGAAGATATAGCCAAAAAGTCTGCCATAGTATCAGCCATAATATTAGGTTAGCCGAAAGAAAGATTATTGTTAGTGCTATCTTTAATGAAGGTTATCCTTCTTTGCTAGGCATTTTGGAGACCTGTGAATAAAACAAAGTCTGTATAAGATGTGCCGTATTTTCCCACGCATAAGCCCCATTTAACTGTTAAAAAAAAAGTGTTCCCCCCAAGCACCAATGCTTTCTCAATAAGACAGATGAGGGATGTGTGAGAGAAGACCATTAAAAAAATTATGAGTACCAGATACATGATTACATTCCAATACTGTCTACACTTGCCACACTTTCTGTCTTAACTTGGACATCTCTTTCTAATTTAATGAGATCTTACAAGACCTAAGACCAAACTGAGAGCTTCATCCGTGTTCTGAACCTGTCTTTAAAACCATTCATTCGAGTGTTGCAATTAGAAAGTTGGCATGCATATGAAGTGTATGACTTTACTGAGAAAAATCTGCATAGGGAGGCATGTGCCAGTACTGTTTTCTGTAACTAGCCACAGTAACATGCTGACCAGCAGTACGTCTTGTTCTCCTAGCACCTCAGCTACTTACACATCTTTAATAAAAAAGAGGAACTACTGATCCCTCTTTGCTTTGGTATTCTTTCGACACTAATGAGGAAATTGGAAAATACACAGAGAACATCTATCAGAGCTAGAACAAGGAGAACAGGCCAGTTCCTACTTTACCTCCAAACACCTTGTACTGGCACAGCATGTACTGTCCGTGTCTGAAACACTCTGTATTTGAACTAGAGCACAAGCTCCCTGGGGAAGAGATGCATCATCTCATTTGCTTTTGAACTGAGTGCACACATTATTGACTCTTTGTACACAATAAAAGGGATTGGTAGCATTCATAATGTTAGTATTTTGGGAAGAGATTTCTCATTAACTGAAACAAATAGTTCTGCTTTTAAATCAAAAATCAAACACATCCTGGGTGTATTTACACAGTTCATAAGATGACATGCAGTGGTCATACCCTTTGACCTGAGGAGCTTTGGGTGAAGTTGAGCAAGGATCTTAGCATTTGAGAACGGGTCTCCCTGCTTCAACTCACAGGTTGCAAGGTGACTTGCAAGTTGAAACTCACCCAGAGCCACACTTCACCCCTGCTGAAGTACAGCTGCTCCCAAGGACAAGAGCATCTCTCCAGAGTCAACTGTTTTCCACCCCTCTGCTCTGCTCAGCAGCTTAGCTCTGGGTCTGAGGACTGCCCCTTCCAGAGGAATCTGCAGGCTGAATATTTTTAAATGGGTCTGAATACTGTGATTAACACAGCAGCAGCAAAACCATGAGACGTCAGAAATCTGTGCCATTGTTTCAAGAGTCATCTTCACCACACGCAGATTTTTCTGTTGTCTCTTTTCTTAACTCTGCCTAATAAACTATAGTAAGCATTCTGTGCCTAGTGAAGGGAAATACAATCAAATAATTTCATATGAAAGCTAATTGGTTTTGCTAGAGATCCGCTAACCGACAGCTGCCACAGAGTGGTAGATTAAGGAGGGTCTGTAGACACAATGTGTGCACCACTGTCATTCATCTCTTGCTTTCATTCTTTGACTTTAAAATCTAGTTTGACGTTATACTGTATGGAAATAAATGGCTCAAGGCAGACGCTTAACTTTAACATTCTATGCCAGACATCACCTTGTTCATTGAAGACTGGCAAATGGATTAGTACTTTAATTTAAACAGAAGGTGAAAGCTGTGTGTATTTGAAATTGTTCGTTATTTCATGGGAACAAAAATGCATCAAGTATGCCTGAATTCAGTTTGACCACTGTTTCTTGCTTCACACTTCAACTTCTTTCTTTTCCCTCAATGAAGCTTTTATAGCACAAGAGAATTAGAAAGAATTATTCATATTCTAACATTAGCCTTGGGGAGTATTATTTTGCCTCTCCCCCTCCTTGTCCCATCTTTAATTAAGATATATCATCTAAGATTTGTGCCTATCTCATCTTGCACAAAATGATGGAGCTACACTGAAGCCAGTGTTCATTTACATAGCTGTGGATCCCTTAGCATTCGTTTTATAGTCTGACTTCACCTTCTGTGAGTTCCCACCTTGTCCATCCCCCATCAGTATGCTGGCCATGGCACCACCTCTCTTGGCATTGTGAAAAGGTTGACCTCTAAGTCTGGATCACTTGCAACAGTGCTTGGACAGCAAAGTGGCTTATGAAATAAATTCATGGCTGCTTTCTAAAACTATCCATATTTCAGAAAAAATATTATTTTGGTAGTAACTTCAGTGACTAACCTCTGTAAAGAATAGAGGAAAAATCAGAGAGGAAACAAGTTAGACATGATCAGCAAAGCAGCAGCATTTTGATTTATTCTATTTCTTTGCTATCCTCATCCTACTATTGTCATTTTTATTTTTCTCTATCAGAATAGAAGAATGTTCCTATTGTCATCTATTATTACACAATAAAGAAGTAGCTTTTTCCTAATGTAATTTATTACATTTCTTATTTATTCATTCACTGTTGTGTCAAAAAATCTTGAACCTAAATTTGAGATTTATTCAAAGGATGGCATAATAGGAATAAGAAGGTATAGTAATTCTTCCAGTTTAGAAATGGCACTTGAAAAAGATTGCGTAGGATACGTGGAGTTCCTAAAATGTGTTTACAATGCTATCAGCACTAAGTTTTCTCTCTGCCTACACCTTGGTCTAGTTGAATTCATTTTCTGTGAATATAACAAAATATCCTCAGAGACACCAGAGCAGATTTTTTTTTTTTTCATAATGAGGAAAGCTAAAACATATTGAATAGTAACAAGACCTAACAAATAACAACTATGCATCTTGGATGCCAGCTTATTTTTATCCTAGTTTGTTAGACTGAAACAGAAACATGTAATCTCTCAGTACTAGCTTTAAGATTTGAGTTTCCAAGGTCTACTTTAATGACTGCGTATTATAGCTCAATGTTTAATGAAAATTATTTCCCATTTTCATAAAATTTACTTCCCATATTCAAATGAATCAATTTTTAACAATCGAGCTAAAGTCAAAAAGTTCCAAATAATTTCACTGAGCTTCACATGATGTTCTTAATGGTAAATTGATGTCTTGAATGTACACATGACACAATGTACATTAGGAATCACAATCTTTATGAAGGAGCATCATGCACTGATTTCACAGATTGCAAAACGCATAACATGCTCCCACACAAAAAAAGTAGAGAAGACAATGTGCCTCTGTGCATAAACACTCTACTCCCAATTTAAATGGAACGATGTGCGTAAACATGCATAAGGACTGTGCATGTATGACTCGATAATTTCAGCATCTTCAAACATTCTCTTAAGTTTTGTGCAGCATGCCTGCAAAACAGTTGTGATTTTGAATTAGGTGAGAAGAAACGTATTAAAATATATAGCTTGAGCCTCCTTATCTGAAAGTCTTTTAAACTGTTAAAGTTATTTTTTTCTATAGGAAGCTTTCAAGACTGTATCAGATAATAAATTCTCCCTAAAACCCCCACAAGCTCATAGAAACTATGGGTCTTCAGTTTTGTTTTCTAGCAGATGTGAGATCTTGTCCATAAGACTGCTATGCGCTGTAGTAATTCTGGTTTTTTACTCTGACATTTATATTGGAGAGCTCTTTCAGAACTCCTCTGGTAGTCTGAATTCTACTAATTGCCTCTGTAACCTCAAGAGCAAAAAATAAATATTTTTGTTACAAAATTAATATGTATATTGTTTAAAATATTAGCTTTCCCTTCATGTCCCTTGTGCAACAAACCCATTAATAGTATACTAGTATATTTCATAATTAGTCTTCAGTTTCTAGGATAACATAGCCTGATCTTTTAGTCTTCTTTGTGGGAATCTCTCAATCATATTTTGGTCTTGATGTCTGCATCTTTCTCTAAGTTTTACAATAGGGACTCCAAAGATGCCTGCTGCAGTCTCTGCAATATTATTACCAACTCATTTTTCTGCTGGGAATATACTGCATGATGCATCTTTTCTGATCACGTTCATCTTTCACACCTTCATTATTTAGGTGAATTATTGCAAAGTCATGTTAATGCCAGTTATACTTTTTTCTTTCTCTTACTTTCTCTTTCCCAAATGATAGGCATACAACTTATAATCATAGAATCATAGAATCATTACGGTTGAAAGAGACTTCAAAGATCATCAAGTCCAACCGTACACCTGATGCCACCATGCCCACTAAACCCACTAAACCATGTCTCGAAACACCATATCTAAACATTTTTTGAACACCTCCAGGGATGGTGAGTCCACCCGTACCTCTCTGGGGAGCCTGTTTCAATGTCTAAACGACTCTTACAGTGAAGTTCTTCCTAATATCCAGCCAGAACCTCCCCTGGCATTCCTTGAGACCGTTTCCTCTTGTCCTATCG
>NW_009601092.1:0-715 GCF_000690535.1 Cariama cristata
CCCGCTACTTTGCTTTCCTCCCATTCTTCTGCTCTGACTTTCACCTAACACTTACAACTTACAATATACACTTACAAAACATTCACTTCGTTCATCTCCGGCTATTTCCCTCGCAGGAGAATAGAACCGCGGATCAGAACTCCGCACTCGCTTCGTACTTAATTGTACATCTCTGTCACACATTTCCACACCCTTCTTACTTTATTCAAGGTTTACAAGTACAATACCGGATACAGCCACAAATAATCGAATTAAAAACCACCAGTATACCAATTATTATTCCGCATATTGCTAGAGGCGTCAATTCTTAAATCACAAAGTCGCATAGGTCGAAATTGAGTTATCCTAAACCAAATGTATACCGAAGTATACCCAAATGTGTACCGAAGTATACCCAAGCCAGAACCAGAACCAGCATATACTTAAGGTGCTAGCTACAAAAGTATACACCACCCTGCAGAAACTTAATTTTCTGACTTATGGGTAGTTTCAGATGACCGGTCAAACAAACAAATAAATCAGAAATAAAGAATACCGTCACTTACAGTGATGGAGTCCTTGTCTGCCCCCGCAGTGATCCGATGAGTCAAGGAGTCGCTCTGGGAAATCCCGGGGGTACCCTAGGGAGTCCTATCCCCAGCAGATCCTGCAGCCGAGCAGAGAGGGTCCCACCTGGGTCACCAGATTGATTCCAAGAAATTAAATATCAAATTTA
>NW_009601093.1:0-15965 GCF_000690535.1 Cariama cristata
CTGCCCTGCCTGGGGCTGCTGGCATCTGCCGAGTCCAAAACCAGCCACAGCACGCACCGTCCCACCCCGCTCGGCAGGTACCGGGGGGAAGGAGGAGCGTGCCAGGGGTGTCGGGCTGCTCTGCGTGGGCTGCAGGAGGAGAGAGGGCTGGGGCTTTTCAGGGAAAGGCAAAGCCAGGAGCAGAGTCTTCGGCATGTGTGTGGTGGTGGTCACGTCTTGACACCCAAGGGGAAGACCTACTTCTGCTGATTTCCTCAAAAAGCATCGCCTCTCCCAGGGGTCCCAGCGAGCACGTACCTCTTGGGTGGTCCTGCCGCCAGTTACAAAGCGGGCAGCCTGTGCGAGCACGTGCTTAAGGTGCTTCGTTGTACGATTCCTTACAGTCGTCCTGTTCTACATGCTAGGACGACCGAGCAGCTGCTACACCGACCACTTTTGGTTTTAGTTGGGGTTTTCTGAACAACTGTGGCTCCTTTAAAGGTTCTGGAGGAAAAAACCAAATGTGAGCTCTTCAGTACATAGCAGGGCAGCTGTTGCTCTGTTTAGGAGCTAATTAAACAGGGAGTGATGGCAGAAGCAGAGACACGTGTGTGATGAAGGCCTGGTGGGATGTGTGGTGCGGTCTGTTCCTCTGGCGTGCGCTAAGGGGGCAGCTCTCCCCCCTTTCCTGTGCCCCTGAGATAATCCGTGTGTTCATCACTGCTCACGCTTGTTTGAAGGAGTGTTGCAACATCAGCGGCATTTCCAGCTGCCTCTTCTTGCATCGCTGCCTGATTTGGGGAGCATGTTTAAAAAATGGAATATTCCAATAATGTTTCTGTACAAAATGTTCCTGCTTTCCTGATTAGTGTTTTGTCCTGTCTCAGTAAATTGAAATGATGTCTTTAAAAACAGAAAAAAACCATAGTACCATGCTGTTTCCGAAATTGTGTTAAGAATATTTGTTCTGTTTCATCTCTTACAAGTTTCTGAGACACAAACATTCCTGGACAAGCAGGCCTGAATTACGTGGCGCTGTGCATCTGCAGAGCAGTCGGTCTGGGTGATCCTTCGGGGGGTGTTTCCCAAAAGTGCTGGGCCTGTGATGGAGAAGGTGATTTTTCCTCTTGGTGCCTGGCAGCGGCCTGGAGGGGCGAGGTGGGTTGCTCCTCCGCACCTCTGAAGTGCTATGAATCAGATAAGAGACCAAGTAATGTGACTTTGAGATAGGCAACTTTTTAATTAATTTCTTCCCTTTTAGCTAATTTTTCCATTAGGACTTTTTAAGTCCTCCTGAAGGTACAATTCCTGATGGTGCTCACGCTAACATTTTATGGAGACGGATGGATGTGTTTATAGCTGTCTGGCTGAGAGCAGCATGGGTTGTCCTGGGCACAGGCCCGGGCACGGGAGGTTCCCCCTGCTCCTGAGAAAAGCCTGTGCACCATGGGGGTCTCCGTCCTTGGAGATGCTCCAGCCCCTGGACACGTCCCCCAGTGCCTGCAACGGGGACCTGCTGGGAGCAGGGTGGGCAGAGATCCCCGAGCTCCTGCTGCCCCATGCCCCCCCCAGGGCTGATCAAGTTCAGCTGAGGCAGGTATTAATTAACCTGTTAGCTGCTGTGTTTGCCCTTAGTCCTCACCCCGGACTGGCCGGTGCTGTGAAGGGGTCAGGGAAGCTCCTGCACAAGCAGAGCGGACCGTGGGCACATCGCGGTGAGGGGGTCCCTGGGTGGGCGCGGTGGGGTCACCCATCTGCTTGGTCAAGCAGCTGGTGGTCTTTTTCCCTCACCCAGCTTCTGTGAGGGCTGGAGTTCAGTGAGGAGGTGGGAAAGAAGGATTGCTTCTGTGACAGCAGTAAATTTCTCTTCTGCCTCTCCCTAACAACAGGAGGAGTGTTTGAATGGGCAAACTATTTGTAAATACCCCATTATCTATGAGACTTTGAAATTGAAAACTTGCTCTTTTGTAGTTGGCCCTTACCACTACACCTACACGTTTGTCTGAGGTGTGTTTTCCGAGGGTACTGCCTGCCCTGTTCTTGTGCAAACATGAACAGATGGCCTTTTATGTGAACTCTAAACTACTTGCCCGATTTGCGCTCATTTCAATTAAGTATTTATGTAAATTCCAAAATTGCCGAAGTGCTGCCTTTTTGACACTGTAGTAACCTCGTATGAATTAACAGAGCATTACACAAGTCAGCATTTAGAATGTATTTTTTGGTTTTATCTCGTTTATTTTCTTCTTCCATGAAAGCTGCTAAAACTCCATTTCATGCTATATAGTGCTTTTTTTTTTCTTTGAGGAGTGGGGGAAAGAGTAAAACCGTCACTTTCAAAACATATTATGTTTGGGGTTTTTTGTTTGTTTTTCCACTTGTAACATGAGGATTGAGCCCTGGTGTGTTGTTTAAAGGTGTATCCTGACTGAAACCAGAAAAACTGACTGTACATCCAGCCTTTATGCATAGAAGCCCTGAGGCCTTAATACTGTTAATGGATCTATTCAGCAAGAGGCTCTTTTCTGTAATCAGGGCCCAAAATCAATCCCTAAGATTTGTATACTAAAATAAAAAAATGGAGAAATCAAAATGCTGGGCATCCAAAATCACTATTTTGACATTGCTTGATAATTAGGTTTCCAAACGAGTATCAGTGCCAGATCTAATTGTACATCTATTTTAAAAGCAATAGGGAAGTATTTTATGTGTTTCATTTGAGAGTTTGCTTCTGCTTAAGCTAAAACTGACTGGATAAAATGCTTCACAAAGGGCCATGCATATGTCTCTGACAATTTGTATCTTTATAAGATTGCCTATCTGGAAGACATCTGATGGTCTTCTATGGAAACTTAACAGAATGCCAAGGATGTGAATTCAAATTGCATATATTGGTTCTGATGCTTTGGCTTCTTAGAAATTGCATCAATAATGTTAATAAAATCAAGCAAAACTGTTTTCCTTTTAGCCTTTGTTTCTCTAAATTGTTTTTTGTCAGTTATCCATGGCTTTGAAGACTTATTTCTCCTCATATACTTCATTTTTACCATAAAGAATTATCTAGATATTGTTCATCCTAAATTTTTCCGCTTACAGTAACTGCATGTTAAGTGCAATTGTAGCCCGTAAACCTCCTCCTGGAGGATCCTGAGGATGCAAGAAGGAGGATTTGATTCCCCTTACATCCCTCCTGAACAGCAACTGATGTTTCCTGTGTTGGGTTGGGGCTTTGTTTTGGTTTGGCTGGTTGGGTGTTGTCGTCGTACCCCTGTCCCCCCCCTCCCCCCCATCCTTCCTGTATAAAGCAAACCCAAAACCTTTGCTTTTTGCTTAAGGAGACCTTGTCGTGACAGCAATGGAAGAGGTTGCTCCAGTTCCACCTCTCAGGAGGAGTCTCCTTGGGTCCCTCCACCTAAGCTGAGCAACGAATGAGACCACACCGAATTTTTGGTCCCTGCTGTTTGTGGAGCTGGTGCCCTCGTCACGCATCGCTCGCATGTTCAGCCATTCATTAGGTACCCAGAGCAGTCTGGTCTGAATATCCTGCCGGGACAGAATTTGGCAGAGACTCATTTTCCCACTGCTCGCGTTGGCCCAGGCGCAGTATAAATGACGTTATCCCCTCGCCTCCTGTCGCGTCGGCTAACTCTGGAGCGGAGGTTATGGCGCAAGTTGACTGCGGGGAGTTAATTCCCTGAAGAGCTCGGGGCTCCATGCTGCGTGGAGGTCCTCAGTCTCACTGGGGTCAAATCCAGCCTCGGTGTTTTTGAGAAGTGTTAATAGGTCTGCTTTCCGTTCACGTGAGGTGGGGTCCTGATAGCCTCCTGAATTAGTGTCGCCTTCTGCCTAGTGCTTGGGGCCGTTAAACAGGGCGAGCTGCCCTGCGGGAGTTATGTGATGCCCTGGGTTTCAGATAGATGATGTTAACCGGGGTGCTGTGAAGCAGCATTTAGTGCTCACTACTCGGGTGACTCCTGAGCCCCGAAGATCACTAGGTGCTTTACCCTGGGGCTTCCAATGTTGGGAGCCTGATGCCGTGAAGCTCTTGGGAGTCGGGCGCTGTTGGACCCCGATGATGTGTGTGGCTCGCTGACCTGCGCCTTGGGGCGGGTGGTTTGGGTGCTGTGAACTCGCACTGGGGGGTGTGCGGGTGTCACTTGTCTCAGATCCTGCTGAGGCTGTGGAGTTTACCCCACTGATCCCGCGTTGCCCATCCAGGAGCTCCTTTGCAGCATGAGATGCTTTGTCTCGGCAGTGTTGCGCTGCGTGCTTACGGGAGCCTTGCTGGTGGAGGGTGTTATCCTGCAGGAAAACGCTGTCTGTTCTAAACGTTCTCTGCCGGCCTCCCTTCTGGCATCGCCAGATCAATGTTGGCATTTCCATGTGGTGGCTCTGAATAACACTGAGAATAACCTTTGTGGATTATTGGGCCATTGATCAAAGATGCACTTACTGCAGGAACATGCACAGCAGAGTAAGGAGAGGCAAAAAAAAATAAATACTGAAGACCCACTGTCTAGATCAAAGTGAAATTTAATTTCTAAGTATTTATTTCTGAAATAGGATGTAAACAACTTACACGTGGTCTCCTCTGCTATCAAATACTTCTGTTATATCACTACGTTTCTTTATTAGTGTGATGAACTGCATTTTGGCATCCCCCGTGCTTCACTTGGCAGTGAACTGACAGCCATTCTTAGGACTATGGTGTTTTGGCACGGCGGAGCTCTCTTCTGATTTAATAGGGTGTGCTGGAGCCACCTCACCGACAGCTTGCACGTTGCTGCTGTGTTAGTCCTGGAACTGATTCTGCAACGATTCTGGGAAAGCCTCAGACTTTCACCCCCGGCAGAGCAGTGCCCAATTAAAAGGCATTTAGCTCGTAAATGTGGATGTCTTCTTGAGGAGAGAGCACTTATTGCTCAGAGTACTTGATACGCACTGCTGTACACCAGTGCATATAGCTCGTGAACATTAGCGCTTGAGCTTTAGTTCATGAAAGCTCCTGTCTACAAAAGTCAGCATTTACATAATAGTACTCCCCCCCCCATGCTACCTTATTAATTAAAGACAGTATTTTATACCAGCCTCCTGCTCTGCAGTTGCCGTCTGAGCTGTTGGGCTCGGCAGGCATCACGAAGCTGTAAGGGTCGGTGGGTATGTGCCGTGCCTCCGTGCCGGAATGGCTGACCTGTGATGCCCTCTCCGGTGCGTTTATTTCTTGCAGAGAAAGCACTGGGAGTCTGTGGCATGTGCTGCTTCAAGATAGCAGCACAGTGCATCTGTGAAAAGGTCTGCCGCTGTCGTGGCCAACAGGATTAATAAAATATGTAGGATATTTGCAAGCCTCCAAGAAGTCTGGCCTACAGGAGGAACTGTTTTGATCATTGGCTTTAGTGGCTGCTTTCACTGTTGTATGTTTGTTGCCTCAGGAGCTCTGCAACTAAAAATTTCCTGAATTTTTAACTATCTTCCTGTGATAACTTGGATGTATGAAAATTCAGATGATGTGACAGCAGGAACAGCTACAGGGTAGGTATACAGCTCTCAACGCATCTCCCTTTGACTTGGCTCAGAGAGCCAGATTCTTTATCGGGCTCATGTCAGTGACTGACAGGGATTTTCTTTTTCTTTCATCTAGTTGATGTGTAAGTTCTCTTGCTTACCTTGCTTGCTAGGAAGATCTCTGCTTGCTGAGCTCCTCAGAGGTTAGGAGGGGTTACTTGCAATGGGCAGATCCCATGACCACACGGTGACAAGCCGCTGATCGCTCAGTACTTGATCATGCTGCTTCACGTGGTGGGTCCGTGCCCACCTCCCGCCGTGGCTGGGAGACCTGAGACAGGACAACGTTGCTCCCCCAAGGGTCGTGCTGCGAAGCACCTGGAGCACAAGCAAGGCTTTGCAGAAAAGACCCTCAAAAAACGGGGATTAACAAGTACATTCTGGTTTTGGTGGTGGTGGGTACCGTGGGGTTTTTTGTTCATGATTTGTCAAAGTTCATTGGCTCAATGATTTTCTTTTTTTTAATTTTTTTTTTTCTCTCTTGTGGGATTTGGCAAGAGAGGCACTTGAGTATGGTGTGGATTTAACTTTTGAAATTGGATCCTAAAAACATGGTTTTGTACCATGCACATTTAGAAAAAAATTTAAAAAAAAAAAAATGAAACAACAAAACGATGGTACTTGTAGATAACAAGTAATTATCCCCGTATTCAACCTAGAGGGGAGTTCTTAAAGATCTAATTTAAAACAAGCAGAGAAAGAAACCCCACAAATACACAAGGTAGACCATGGTGGTGGTTGTGATTGTGAATATTGCCAGAGCTCCGTTTTTATCTATTCATATGCAAGAACAGATTAATTTTATTTACACTCCTTTTCAGCATAATGTCTGTTTCCCTATGCCATTCCAAAATCAGGATACAAAGTTACTGAAAACTTGGGTGTATTAATGTGGCTAATCCCTGCTATTTGCTAACAATTATAGTTTGTGTGGTGTTGTGTGGTGTTGGATTAACTCTTGTTAATACTCTTAATGTGCTGGTTATTCAAATATCCAGGAGCCTTTAATCTTTCAGTAAGATGTCGGTAATAGAAGTTAAATTTGAAATGCATTGGAAGTTTGCTAGGGTCAGGATGGTTAAGATTCATGGCTTTTATTTTATTCCACTCTTTGCAGTTACTTGTAAATGTTTATTCCTTGGTCGCGATCGTACCGTGCTTGCATCTGGCTGGGTTTATCTTAGCCGTGGGATGCGGACGGAGATGAGCCCGTTGGGGCTGTGCTCTGGTCTCTCTCTCCGGTGGCAGAGGTGCTCAGAGACAGCCCTGCGCAGCGTGGCACTGCGGTGGGCATTGTGCCCGTGGGCATGGCGGAGAAGAAACGTTGTCCACCTGCTGCGTATCTTCAGAAAACGTGTTGTTTTAAAGCAGTTTGACTGCACTTCTTTTAAGGGTGTATCTGGGTGTATGTTAGTCCTGCGTGAATCTGGTCCTGTTGCCATCAGACTTACCGTGTTATTTTCTACACAAACAATTCTGGAAGTCTGAAAGTCTTGTTGCTCCATCTCAGTGTAATATAATCCTTCAGAAAATTACCTGTTGTTTAACTGTACTGAAAATAGTTATTAAAGAATGTGTATCTTCAATTAATTATAGCATGGGAATTTTATCATTGAAAGGTGAGTTTCATTACTGTTGAGAGAAGTCTCTTTCTTTTGTTCTCTGACACTGGATTAACTAAGAAAGCAATAGACTTGGGACAGATATTAACACTTTGGAATATATGAGTGTATATTGAAATGCACACACGTGTATTATAGGTGTATGTGTACGCTTATATGCATATACATGCACCTTTCCTAAGCTGTCTGCTTTCCTGGGTTTTCATTCATACATATATATATGAATAGTATGGCATTATGAAGGAAAAGAGGAAATGTTTGCTTTTCCTTTTTTCTTTTTTTGGTTTTGTTTACAACTCACGATCAGAGTGACTCTTGTATCACTGTTGCCCATTTGAGACATTATTTGATACAAGTGATACCCTGAGGACAGAGGGTGCCTCTGTGGGTGGTGTTCGTTTACAGGCTATCAAGCAACTTGTGCTTTTATAACAATAGAGTTGTATCAGTTATTAAAGCTGTGTGTTGGCTAATTAACCATCTCTGTCGGTCAAAGCGTACATGAAAAACGAAGGGCAAGAGGAGTGTTTGGGTGTTTGTGAGTACGGCTCTGTATTTTCACTTATGCTCTTCTCGGTGACCGGGAATGCATTTTCCAGGTGTTTGGCAGGCGTAGGCTTTAATTGACTGCGAAAGCCTGTAAGAAAGTATTAGCTGTGTAAATCCCGCAGCGCTGCATATGGAGAGAGCTTGGCGCTGATGACAAAAGCTTTAAGCCCTCTTTCATGGGAAGTGGTTTTTTTTCCCAGACCTGGTGCTGCCGGTGCCTGCGGAGAGGAGCTGGGGTCCTGTTCTCCCACTCAATGTCGGCCCTGCCTGAGGGGTCCAGCCCCGGGCCGGCACCAGCTGGGCGGCATCCGTGGCCAGCGGCCGGCGGCTTCGAAGCATCCCCGCCACCGACGCCACCTCCCAAAGGCAAGCGGTCACCTTTCTGTGATGGAAAATGCAGCCCATCGCGTTGCTGTACTTTCTTTCCACGCCCCAGCTGCTTGGATAGAGGTCCTCGGCGTGACTGCAGCTATGCTGGTGAAAAACGAGCTGGCACAACCTGACATGGCTCCCTGTTCTAGCATCTGGCTCACTCCTCTCTGCCAAGCTCTCAAACCCGTGTTTCGGCTCAGGCCTGTGCTGCAGTTCCGCTTGCAGTGGAGATGGGCATAAACATGTTTGAAATGAGTTGAAAAAAAGCCCTGCTAAGCAATAGCATATACAAATCTTAAGCTTCTCCCAATATTTTTTTCCTTTTTCTTTTTCCCCCAAAGAGTGTGGATGGCACTGATGGCTAGCCACAAGCTGGGCAAGGAGCAGACCTTGCAGAAGGGCAGAGCTGGTGTCATGCTGACCTCCTGCTGTCCGCAGTACTCGGTGTTTGCTCTGAAGCTGTATTGCTGTGATGTACCTTGAGTGCAGTTTTCATCTCCGTGTCTTTGTACTTAGGAGTTACGAATGTTGTGTTACAGACTTGTGTATTGTATGTGATTCATAAACTTTTTCCTGAGATATAATTGTTCATATGAATGATAGATTGCTTTTAGTCACTCCGCTTGAATCATCCTTTATTAAATGCAAGCATTGTTCATACTGAATTAGGTGACCAATTTAAAGCTTGTAATGTAAACTTTATTTTTTTCTGTTGCTAATGAGTGTTGTGTTTTGGTTTTTTTTCTCTCCCCCTCCCCCCTTTATTTTTTTTCTTTGAATGGTATTCTTGGCTGGACTTTTTGTTCCCTTCTGCCCATGGAGTTTAGGAAGGGCTCCTAAATGTCCTCATTGAGAGCCTGAGACAGAGCTGCTTTTGGGGGCAGGAAAGAAAATTCCGGGTCCTGTTCAACGTGCAGCACGTTCACGTTGTTCCGTGCCCTGCCCGAAGGGAGCTGCTCTTCCCCCCCTCGCGGCGTCCCTGCCTGTGGGAGGCCTTGCCCAGCCCCGACCACCGCGCACCTCGCCCGGGCCCCAGCACCTGCGTGGGCGCACCTTTGGCCAGGGCTGAGGAGCCCGCGGGGCTGGGCAGGGGTGGACCGAAACGTCAGGCATGGCTCTGTCGAGTGGCCTGCTGCTCTGTGCTAGTTACACCGAGGTCTGCACGCAGCACGGTGAAAAGATGCACTTTTTCAAATTAGAGAAGTTTGTTAAGAGGCTTTATTCTTGTCAGGTCAGGACGGGCAAGTGACCGACACACAGTAACTCAGCCAGTTCTGCTTCCTCCTCCTCCCTTGAAGTGCAAGGGTGCTGGCTACCACGCTTCGTTCATCCCAACCCCCAAAATAAACTAAATTTGGGGACACTTTTGCAAACAGATGTTCTTCTTCAATAAAAAGAATTTGTTGTTTTAATTCATTTTTTCATTTGAATCTTCTCCTGTGTGCAGAATGAGGTTTACTTTCCGTAGGTGCTGCACGGTGGTGTGTAGAGACTGTGCTCGCGTTGACAAGCGTAATGCTGCGTCTTTTTCCTGCCCAGCGGCTGCCCTGAAGGCTCTTTGTCATTGGAGCAAGTGTTGTGCTTCAGCCCTGAGTCCTCTTCATCGTAAGGTCAGAGCAGAAGGGACTGTGTCTGGGTGCTCGTGATCTATTCTGTACCTGTCCAATGACTTGGGCTTTCAGCTAATTTCCATCACGCTGTTGTGATACCATAGATCACTAATTTTCACATCACTGCCTTGTTTTTTCTCCTGTAAAGGTTCATCCTCACCACGGTGAAGTTTCCCATATGCTGTTCTCCAGAGAGCGTTTCTCATGGGTCTGGTTCCTGCATGTCTTGCTGTTGAGCTGTGCCTTTGTACCTCTTGGGTCTTGGCCGTTCAGAAGCCAGAAATTTGTAAAAAAATACTTGTGAAGAGCACAGTTGGTTTCAGCGGTGCAAGCTGCAGTTGCTGAAGCCTGGTGTCGATGGCAAATTTTTCTTTGCTTTCTTAAGCAGTATTATGGCATTGGCCTCATCAGCTGAAGCTGCTGAAGAACTAGAACTTGTTTCAGCTGCTGCTCGTGAGGTGTCCGCTCCTAACCTTGCTTTTAGGGTCCTATCATAACATGCTGTGTTGATTTCAAGGTCAGTGAGGTCCTCAGAGTTTTGGAAGATCTTGTCCAGGCTGGAGTCCTGACAGCATGTGCTACGACTATTTTTTAGGAGTTAAAGGCAGGTGGCTCTTTCTTGTTCCCCGTCTTGTGCTGTTAGAGGTGAGACTAATTCTGGTCTTGGTATCAACTGGAATATATATGTCTTTATGTCCAGCTCCTTTGAAGAGGTAGGCCCTTGATCATTGCTTCATCACTTTCAGTTCAATTACGTCATCCCTGATGTTTCCCTGAGATGTGGCCAGGCTGGTTCATGTACTCTGAACAGGTTACCCGTTGCTGTTGCTGTTCCAGGCTGCGGTTCCTCTGCTTTGAGAGGGTGCTACTGGGTTTTGAGCGCACCACCCCTGGCTGGGACGGGCTGTCTCTTGGTGACTCTTGCAGTCTAGGCACATGCGGTTTCCAGTGTTTCAAGAGGTGCCGATCTCATGTGTACAGGGTAGTCTGTAGACAGTTTCAATTATTTGGAAATACAAAGCCTTCAAAATGGGTAGTAGATGCTTAGTATTTTTCTTTCATCTTCTGATGTTTTTTGAGAGGAAGCCCAGGCTTTTGGTTTTCCTGCTGTTTCTGCTGGAGATGTGCGCTAGCGAGCGTGCGGCTCCGGGCCACGGCCCACTCGTCTGTCTGGGGCTCTCCGGAGAGCTCCTTCGCCTGCGTTCCTGCGGTGTTCCTCCTTGCAGAGGCTGCAGCAGCATGTTTTCTGCATTACTCCGCAGGAAGCTGTAACTCCCTCGGTTTCTTTTCGTGTTCCCACCGTGTACTGTGTCTTGATTTAGACCCACTCGCCGGAAAGGAGATCAACAGAGAAGAAAGTGAACAAAATAGGGGTTTTACTGCATTTTCAGTAGATACTCAGCTGTCAGCAGTGCAGGTTAGGTTGGGCAGGAGAGACCAGGATGGTCGTTCCCAGTGCCCCTTTGAGAGGCCACTGTGCCAGGGACCTCAGTCCTTAAATACCAAACCAACGCTGCCGCGAGTCTGGTGCCAGAATGGCTCTTTTACCGCAGGGCGTCAGTCCAGGACAGCCTGTCTGTTAGTCTGTCCCGGTAACGTACCACTGTCCTTGAACCCTGCCACCCTCCCCCTTCGCAGGAGAGGGCTTTGGCTGCAGAGACTTCAGCCCTTCCCCTTCAGACATAGGCCGTCGTGGCTTCTCGGTGTTCACCCTCTGCGCTGTGTCTGTCTCCTATGGCACTGGCAGGGCGATCCCGCATCCTGTGTAGTAGGAAGGGTCCTGAGGTTAAAACTGCCTTAAACTTTACAATGACTCCAAAACCCCATTTTTTCCAACTGCGTTAATCGGTCTATATTATATTACTTCTCCCATACATCTGTTTCATGAACTTAGTGATGCTCGCTCTCTGTGGGATATAATGGCAGCAGGATGGGGCTCTCTTCTTTTTCTACTGCTACTTGGGAAAGCTGTGAGCTTGCAGAAGCATTGAAGTAAATGACGCTGCATTTGCATTTGGTAGTTGTTTGTGCAAATGTGTGTAATAAAAACATAGGGCTTAAGTAAAAGTTCAGATTTTGGAGAATCTGCACTTTTCCTTAGAAGTTCTTGTTAAACTCACAAGTAATTCTTATTTTTCTGTTTGAGTATGATTGATTTGTCTACATTGACTTTGAAATGTGGTAAACTAATAATATGAACATAACGTGCAGGTTATCATCTTTTTGTTTGTCAGCTGTGAATGTAAGGTTGGCACAAAACACCACGATAATAGTACCCATTTGATGTGGGTTTTCTTTAGCATCATCTGTATAGTTTGGTATTTAGAGCATAGCAATGGGAGTACTTATAAGTCTCTTTGAAGGTGAGAAAAGATTTAAATCCAATAGATCTTTGAATATGAATGTCAAGAAGTTGCCAGTAAACTTCTAAAGATACTACAGGAGATCAAAAATCTCGATCTAAAACCTTAACCTAAACACTTCTAGCGAAATAGGTGTGACAGTCATGTTGATGGCCCTGAAACCAGTTTTTGAGTAAGCCTGGTAACTCTGGTCAAACAGAACTTGATTAAAGGTTTTGTTTTTCATTAAGTAAGTGGAAAACCAAATACAGCCGAGGCGGGGAAAAATAACCTCTATTTCGTATTTGTCTCTGAACAGAGCATAGATTGAAGGGAAGAGATTAAAAAGGGTCTGGCTACTGCCTGGGCCTGCATCCTTAGACTATGTGACTCGAGCAGGGCCAGAGTGTTGCTGTGCAGTGCCAAGAAACCTTTAGAGCTCAGGGAATCCCTTAGCCCACATGGGGCTCTTAGGACTGTTTAAGTCGGGCATTTAGAAATTTCGGTTGAGTGTACCGTCTGTTCGAGTCAGTGTGCAAAATCCAACCAGCCAGTTCTCCTCGGTGCTCGTTTTGGAGCTCAGTTGAGTTTTCACAAAGTGAGTCAATTTTTTTTTTTTTCTTTTAGCTTAAAAAATGAGCCTATTCGCTAAAAATAAACTTCACAGAATAGGAGCTGCTTTCTATAATTCATCTACTTTCTTCCATTTCCCTCTGAATGAAACTAAAAAGAAATTTTCCAGGCTGTTAATTTGGCTTCATTTAGTTCTTTTTCCTTTTGGATGAAAGGCTTCTTACCCTGTCTAAATATATTTTCTCTTTTTTGTTTGTTTTTTTTTTTTTTTTGAGAAGACTTCTTCCCTGTCTGAATATATTTTTGCAACAGGCTTAAAGCTTTCTTTTGGCTGTTGGGTGTATTTTTGTGGGAAATGGAAACGCTGGGGAGAAGAGAGTCTACTTGTATGTTCATTTTGAAAAGCCACTTGTTTTCAGGATGTGACCAACTCATGTGGTACCCATGTGTTTGCAAGCTTACTACTTTTTCTTATAAGCCTGACCAAGACAGTAACCAGTGTGACATAAATAGACTTCAAATGGAAACTTGGCATGAATAGAGATGGTTTTAGTGGGATTTGGAATTCCAGGAAAAGATCAAAATGGCTTTAATTGAAGGGAGCAGTGGCGTGCAGTACGCGTGTCCGGTTATTTTAACATGGATCCCATGTGGTTCTGCGGTCTAGAAAGAAGTCGTGCTTGTTTCGGGGGGTAGGGTTTCTGTTTGTGGCTCTCTGGAGTCAAAAACATGTGTGTTAGATGGAATAGCAGGATGAAGCCAGAACCGTGCTCCCCAAGGCTCTGGGATATTTGCGGAGCCCAACTAGAACAGCGCAGCCCAAAGAATGGCAAACTTCCTAAGTTTTCTGTGTGTTTGAGGAGGTAGCCTGTGCACACCAGCTGACCTCATGAACATCACCTTTAAAGCAGGCAAATACGTCTAAGGACGCCGTGCGGAACGGGCTGGGTGCTCTCCGAGCAGAAGGGCGCGCGCAGGGCCAAGCGGCCCGGGGCCATGGGCTGCGAGGGCAAGGGAGGATGGCGCGAGAGAAGGGCGCTTGGCGCTCAGGGGAGAGACTCCTGAAAGGACGCTCAGACCTTTTTCTTGCGTCTTTCTTTTGCCTTTCCTGGCATTACTCGAGCCCGTTGTTCTTCGGCGGATCCCCGAGGGGATGAGCTGGGGCTGCCGTGTGGGCAGGGCAGAAGGACCTGGAGCAAACGTAGGTAGGACTGGAGCTGTGGGGGAAGCCAGAAACAAGGGGGCTGATAAAGCGGCGTTCGGATTAGTGAACAGGGAGAAATCAGTTCGTTGATGGATGGATATAAAAGGATTTAGCATTGAAGAGGACAAGGGAAAGATTAATTTCGGTTACATTACAAAAAGAATGAGATAATTTAATGAAGGACGGAGTGTGGAGAGAAAGGATGGGAAGAAGGCCAAAGACTCTGGAAGACATGAAATATAATGTACCTATTTTTAGACAGAAAAATAAGAGGAAGATAAATTATCTTTCCACTTGATTGTTATCTCCAGTCCTTCAAAACTTAGTTATTTCATTTATATGGAGGTGGCCAGGGAGGAGTTTGAGGCGGAGGGCTAGATTACAGAATTTTACCACAGAGTGGTATAAACAGAAAAGCAGGCTGTGGTCGTGCCGTAGGAGGAGGGCACGGCGGGCAGGAGCGTGGCAGCGTCCTTCTCGTGGCCAAGGGGAGCGGGAGCGGTCGGTTCCTGCGGAGCCGGCGAGGTGACGGTCAGACCGGGCAGGAGCCCGACCTGCGGGCGGCCTCGGGGTGAGTCACAGCAACCGCGGGGACTTACCGAAAGCAGAGGAGTCCTTGTTGGCAGCCCCAGCAACCTCATTAGCACCTTCTCTCCCAAAACTACCTGCCAGTGGACTTGACTGGCATCCTCCAGTGCTGTTTCTCCTGCTCCAATTTGTGTTTCTGTCACCACTTCTTCAAACCTTCCTGTGTTCTGTGGGATCCCAGAAGGAATTCATCTGCAGGCGAGAAAGCCTTAGTCTGCACCTGTTCCTATTATTTCATTGGGCTTTTGCCATCTGCCATCACCTGTTTCAGAAAATCTCAGTTGTGAACTGTGATGATCCATCGACCCCTCACTTCTGACCTGTGATGGTGCAGTTAACAACCTTTTACAGAATTAACGGGGCTGGGTGTTCAGCTGCAGGCCCGTGTTTGGCATCTTGTCTCCCTGCTGCCATCTCCGGGGCAGGACGGCGGGCAGTGCGTGTCGCTCCGACATCCCGACTGTGCAGTGTTGCTATTTCTGTTGTGCTGCTGGGATGAGGAGAAAGGAAGGAAGAAATCGGGAAGGTCCTACAGCTTTTGGTGACTTGCTTCATCTTCTTGTATCCGCCTTAGTTCTGGAATTATTTCTGTAAGTGCCCTCCCCCCGAGACTTTGTTCTCTGTTGTTAATTAGTTTAAAGGGGTGTGCAGGCAGTTGTAAAATTAGGTGTACCTCTACTTAGTGACCTGAATTCATTTTTCCTCTTTCTGTTTGAATGCTGGCCTGTGCCAGCAAATTTAAAATACAGTCGGTGTCAGGAGGAGTTGTATCGGCAGGGTACGGAGCTATGTTGAATTTTGTTCACAAGGAGTCAGGCGTGGGTTGTCCAGGCCGTTGGTGGGATGGTGTCCTTTCTTCCCGAGCAGAAGTTCTCGATGTGCCTGGTGACAGCGCACAGCAGCTCTACAGAGGACGTCTGCCATTGCCTTCCAGGGCTTCCAGGTAGTGACTGTTGGGGTTAAAAATAAGAAGAAAAGAAAGCCTTTTTTAAAAACAAGGACACAAAACCCGAACTCCAAAGCGCTGTTCCTCCACGAGAATCTATTTGCAGGCTGCTCCTGCTTTTTCACAAATACACAATTTGTTGGATACTGCAATAGCTAAATGTGGCAACAGGAATGCTATTAGCAGCTTTTATTTTAATTGTTGCTTGTGGCCATCTCCTGCTTATGTTAGACCAAGCTTTCCTGGTCTGCCTTCAAAAGGTAGCTGCTGTAGATTTGTTTCGCATAGGTTTGAGATCTTGAATTTTCTAGGGAGCTCCAAGTTTTCTGTATGTATTTGTATCTCCTCCGGTGGGAGGTATGGATCAGCGCGGTGCATGTATGGCGAACAGGGCGGGCAAACAGGACGTGGCGCGTGTGGCAGTCCGCGCAGGCAGGGCACATGGAACGGGCGCTGTCACCCCCAGCGGCACAAGAGATTTGTCAGTTCAGTCAGGGGTTATCACCTTCCGAGAAGGAGCCGAGGCATGGTGTCCACACGGCGGAAAGCCATGTCCGCTCTGCTTGCCAGAAAGGAGGTAGGTACCCAGACGGAGCTCCCACCGAGACACGCAGG
>NW_009601093.1:16065-16782 GCF_000690535.1 Cariama cristata
TCGGAGCTAAAAGAGGAGGTAGAAAGGCTCAGGAGCATCAGGGAGTCTGAGGAGGAGATAGACTGGTGGAGCCATGCTCTGGCCCACTGGAGACAGGAACAGCCACAAAGAAAAAAACAAAACCGGGGGGTCCTGTAGTCTCCCCCTGCCAGGTTGAAGACGTCACCACAAAGGACAAGACTGAATAGAGGCAAGTCCACACTCGAGGCAGCAGGCGAAATCCCTCCTTGCCCACATTGCCCTCCCGGGTACCTCTGTACAATAGGTACGAGGCTCTGGAGGTGGAAGGCCAGGCAATGGAGGATGAGGAGGGAGGACCTTCTACAGCAGAGCTGTTGCCAAGGTCAGAAAGGCCCACCCCTTGCACCACAACCACCCCCACGAAGAAGAAAAGAAGGGTTATAGTTGTAGACGACTCCCTTTTGAGGGGAACAGAGGGCCCTGTTTGCTGATCAGACCCTCCTCTTTGGGAAGTCTGCTGCCTCCCCGGAGCCCAGGTTAGGGACATCACTAGGAAACTTCCTAGCCTGGTATGGCCCTCGGACTACTACCTGTTCTACTGGTCTTCCACGTGGGTGGTGATGAAGCCACAACGCGTAGTCTGAGCGCAATCCAAAGTGACTTCAAGGCCCTGGGAAGGTTGGTAAGGGAAGCCGGAGCGCAGGTTATCTTTTCCTCTACTCTCCCGGTGGTGGGCAGTGACGTTAGAAGAAACAG
>NW_009601094.1:0-3067 GCF_000690535.1 Cariama cristata
TGATTGTTTTGGTTTTTTTTTATTTAAAAACATTTGAATTCCATATTACTTTCCAAAGATTGAATTAAGAAGGTGTTTTAACAGTTTAAAGGCAGTGACCAATAGTAGTGAAAAGTCATTGCTGGAAGCTGGAGTTCCAGGTTCCTGACTGGGAGCATGGTTTTCTCAGCAGAACAGCTTTCAGGATTCAGGATGGGGCTCGCTGGTTTTGGCTCTACTGGCGCTTGTTGTAGAAGTGTTGTGGAGATGTAGTTATGTACCAGTTGCAGTATGTAGTTGTGGTAATAGAGTGATTAACCGCGGTGGGTTTGCATTAAGATAGAGAATGCAAGATTCACTGCTGTTTCCTCATGCCCCTTTGTAACTATTTGTCTGGACCTAGTTACTGAAGTTCTAGGGATCTGGACGCTTTTTCTCTTTTAGCTTCACCCTGAAATAGTTAATTTAGCTTAGTTTGAAGAAAAAAAAATAATTATTATTGCAAATACAAGAAAAAATTCTGTGGAGGCTAAATTACTGAGAGTGTAAAATTTCATGTTGTCTTAGTGAATATTCCGATTTAATTGGCTAAAAACTTCAGTGATGAATAGCCGATTGGAGTAGAAATTCTGCTCTGCCTAGGAGTTAGTGCTCCTACTGGAAGACTGTCCATTTAATTCTTTTCAGGTCCTGTGAACACATGTTTAATAAATCTGTTCTTAAATTATTGAACTAAACTTGTCCAAGGGTCTCTTGAACCAGAGACTTTTTTTATACCTCTGGTGGATAGGTTTATTATGTTTACTATCTTAGTCATGTAACTAAGAGAGTATGAACCTGTTGAGGTAAATGAGTGCAGCTTTTGTTCATACAAATGTACGTTTTAACTCATATGATACTTTAAATCCCTTCTAATGCATGTTGTCTATTTATGAAAACATAAATGCAGCCATTAAGAAGATCATTTTGGGGAGTAAACCCTGACTGGAGTTACATACTTGGAGTTCTTGTTAACTCTGCCTTCCCAGTTCAGTATTTTGGGGATGCTGTTTACCTATGCTACAGTTATACTGGTGCTGGTGACGGTTCTTTTTTTCTTACTTCCCGAAGTGTTATGATGCGTGAGTACGCTGGATAAGGTCTTTACCCTCCAGCAAGACAACTCTGGCTTCACAGCGTAAACTAAGGATAATGTAGAACCCTGAGCTCTTAAATGCTTTGTGTTTTGTCAAATTAACCTAAAACTTTGCTCTGGCATACTATCGGGGTTTTTTGTTAATTGAAGTTAGCTTTGCAAGATACTAATGGAACAGAATTTTCTTGGTTAACAGTTGATGTTAGTTTTGATGCCTTCATGGTTTCATGTTTTTCAAGCAGTAGTGAAAGCAAACTATTTGTTAAATGTGTTGTCTGTGTTTTACATTAGGGAAGTTTGGGTTTTGCTATTGGAAACACACGATGTGTTTTCCTTATGGAAACTGGCAGTCTAGCTGTGTGTGGTTTATTTTTATTATAGGTAATCTGAACGCCATTTTCTAACACTGGCTGTATTTTTAAAGCAGCACTGAGAGATAAATTCACCTAGTAATTATTTTAGAGTATGTGCATGTGTCTGTTTAAAAAATGGGAGGTTGATATAATAGAATACCTATTTTGGAATGTTAGTAGCTTCCCAGACAGGATCTGTGATGAAAATGAACAAAACTATTGAAGCCGTATCAACAGGCAAGACATAGATTCCCAACAACTATACTGTGTTATACTACTACCTGTGCAATTTATGCCTGGTTGAGCCCTTTCAAATGCCAGAACTGGACACTGATTTGCCTGCTAAGTGTGCCAGGTGTCAATTTTATTCTGGTGGTATCATATTGGATCAATACAAAGTGTTGTCTAGAAATAGGCTTGTCATTCTGGAAGGTTACACTGACAAACTTGGTCACCAAGTATGAGTTACCAGCCCCAAAGGTAATCTACAGCTGAACTGTGACTGGTATTTTGTCGTTTCAAAACAGTGGGAAAATGTCGTGTTCTTTTAAAAAAAAATTTAACCCAAATGACAACAGCCTCTTAAAAATTATAGCAATGATGATGAATCAGAGTAGGCTAATAAACTGCCAGTGTTCCTTGTAAACTCTTTGAATTTACACACGTCTTTCACTGCTATTGTTACCATACGGGCAAGGCAGACTAAAGTTTTTTTCCTACAAAGAGGTGTCGGTTACACTGTGGCTGTACTGTGAGAGTTTTAGCATCACAACTACTGTTAAGTGCTTAACTTCTGCAACCGTGTTGTCAGAATATTATTTTATACTTTAAATTCTGTCCATCAAGACTGCTGAAAGGACCAGTCTTGCCTTGCTGTTTCATATATGGACTAGGTAACTTTTTCTTTCAGGTTGTTATCTATGCTGAACTAAATGGTGCAAGGCTCATTTAACAGATTCATGTGAGAAGAGAGCCTTTAACGTACTCTTTTCTGCCATTTTATTTCATGAATGCTATAAATGAAAGAGATTCATTGGTTTTGTTTGCATACACATTTTGCATATGAGTGCATGTATAATCACATTAGTATACTTTTTAAAGTTTGGCCTCCGTAGCAATACTAATGTGATTTTTAAATTAATATGTTTGCTTATATACTAATATTCTGCTGAGTGCATTATTGTAGATATGTTGCACTTGATAATTTTCTTTGGGATCAGTATGGTAGTGAAATTGTCCTTAGGAACTTGAGTTAATATTAATTTATTTAACAAAAGTTAAATGTATTTTGCTTTCTGCTGAGTAGGTCATCTTTCCTCTTTTTTTTCCTTAATGAACAAAGCTCTTTGGTGAATTGACTCTAACATTAAAGACTAATGCAGTGTGTCTGGTCACCTTTAAATGAAATGTCTCTTACCCATAACACCAATAACTCTTTATTTTTAAAAAAGTTCAATTAAATGAGCATGATATTACAGCACTTAGTCTGCTGCAAACAGATAATAACATTTGTTAACATCCTGCAGATAGTTACATCTGCAACTGTAGTGTTACTACCTTGTCATCCTTACTGAGGGTTGTTCACTGCCAATATTTTTTC
>NW_009601094.1:3123-37140 GCF_000690535.1 Cariama cristata
TCCTACACAAGTGATTAGTGTGCTGTAATTGAATTGGCTGTAAAAAGATAATTAATTGATATTTCACTCCCAGAGAGGTCAAGCTGCCCTATCTTGAATGGTTGTTATGAAAGTAGTCATCCTGCTGGCACTTATCCCCTGAAGGTGGCACGTGATCTTTGTCTTGCTGATAGTAATAATTGTTGTAATTAAAATTAACATGAAGGGTGTTATTTAAGGAGTGATTCTCTAATTTGGATGCTTTAGCTTCACTTTGAAAGCATGTGAAACTGGAATTTATAAACCTTATTAAGCAGTTGTCTGGGTAGTATGTTTTTAATGCCCAGCACAAACTATCTCATTTGCTGTCTAAACCTTCTTTGTGATCTATTACCAGGTAACGTGGGACAACAGAAATATGATTGTGCATGTGTAAGGTTTCTGAGATGACTAATGTGAAATCCTGTCAGGCACCTTGAAACCATTGGTCTTAAGTACCTTCCTTTGCGCAGCTGCTTATTTTGAGATTATTTCAGCAAAAGATTGGCATGAAGAATTTTTTAATAAATGGATTATCTAAATGTGGGACTTCCAGTGATGTTCAAGAGGCTCTTAAAATAAACAGAGGAGCAAAAATCTTGGAAAAAATGGGAAGACTTTATAAATAGAGGTGGGAGTTAGGTTCACTGTCTCCTATGAAAGGCATATTTAAGTATTTGCTTTCTGTACTTGCAACTGTATTAGAGAAGGATTAGGTGACACAGTAAGTCTTCTGTAAGCCTAACAGCTATGGCACTTACTCTTTTTAAAGACTGTTCATAACTGTAGACTTAACAATTAAATAATTCTGCCGTTCCTAGTAAGCCGGGTATGTACTGTTACTTACCTGTGTGTCAATGTAGGGGCACTTGCTTAAGGTCATGCAATGAATCAGATCAGGGTGTGAATTCAAGAGTTCTTTGTTTCTAGTGCTTCCTCAGATCACAGGACTGTAGCAACTGTAGTCTTTACTTGTTACTGTAAGTATCTTGAAATACAGATATTAAACTATTAAACTTCTATATTACACTGTGCGAATAAATACATTATGGGCAAACCTCTTGAAGGCTTGTGTCAAACAGGAAAATGTTTGCGCTGGAACTGTTCGTCTCTTTTTTTCTTCCCTTAAGGGTCACTGATGTTTCTTCCCTGCACTGTTAAAGAAGGAAAGTTGAATGGAGTCCCTTTTTTTTTTAAAAAAAAAACAAACCTTGATTTCCCATCCCTGATGACAGTTATACTAGCCTTGTGACTATAGTGCACTGCTGTAAGAATCTTCTCAGTGTTAAACATTTCCATCAAAACTGTGTAGCACAAGAGCTATCAATTAATAATACTAATTTTTAAAAAGGGTTAAATTTAATGACACAGGAACCTTTCTGAAACTGTTAGTGCATTAAGAACCTGGAGTTATTCTGTAAGCAGTGCGGTTCTCATTCATTGCCCAGAGAATAAATACCGCTACTACAGCAAAAGCTAATGAGGAGAAAGATGTTATTTAATGTCCTTGCAAAGGCAAAGACTTAACTTTTATCTTGCCATATAATGATAAAGTTATGGCACCATGGAGATAACTGCAGCATTCACAACTAGAAATTTCTCACTTTAAGGTATTCTAGCTGGATAAAGTATTACAGTTAGAATATTATCTTTCTTTCACATTTCACCCCACAGAACTTGAGACAAACGCTACTGTTCTTAGGTTTTGTCCTGAATTATTCAACAACAGCTTTCCAATACAAAATATTCCTGCCAGGATGGGAGATTACCTACCAAAGCCTTCCTCTGTCTTCTGGTTTGTATTATGAAATGCTTCTTCAAGTTTCCACTCATTAAAAACATGACCAAAACAGCTTTCTTGCAAGTTTTGCAGGGAACAGAAGTTATTTAATTGTGAAATTTGAGTTCCTGCAGGGTGGGTTGGTATAAAATTATCATGAGTAATTGCAGTATTAAGTAATTGTTCGCTACGTTGGTTGTGACAAAAGCCATACAAGATGGCATCAGTTCTGTTACACCTGAAAGAAACGAGAAAAAAAACCCACTATTTGTGTAATGCTGTCAACATAATTTCTCAGGCTTTGCAGTACTTCTGAAATATTCTTCAGGATCCCACTGTAAGAAAAGGAAGAAAAGTAGAAGCTATTAAATTTCTGTCTATGGCAACCTTAATGTAAAATACTGTATTTGCATGGATACAGTACACTAAAATAAACAATGGTGTAGGCATTTAAAAATTCCAGGAAATAATCCAGAAAATAACTTGGTTTACTAACTGAGGGCTTGAAACTGTATTGGGAGAATTCTAGGGAAAAGCCTAGATACTATCGTTCAAACTGAGAAATGAGATGTGTCCATTCCAAAAGTTCAGGTATAGATAACTGTTTACTTCACTCTCAGGAAGATTTTTAGTTCTAAAAAGGAAGAACAGATAAGAGTTTCAGATCAGACAACTTGATACAACTTATAGTTTCAAATTCTTTTGACTGTTGAGTTGTACATTCTGACTTTTATCTTTTGTATGATTTGGCTTGAGTTACTGTAGGGGATGCTAATAGTTTAGTGACCAGGATCCAATTTTTTTACAGAAATGAATAATGGGAAATCATGAGAGAATCTTAATATATGTAAATCAAAATCCACCATATTCAAGTGCTGATGATTTTGCATTTGTTCTTAACTTATGAATGCAAAGGAAAACACTAGCATGTTATAAATTACACCATTTTTGGCACTTTCCTTAAGCACTACAGAAATACTACTTTTTTTTTTTTCTGTAGAAAGGAGGCAAAAAGCCAAGTGGCAGGATATCTGCTGAGAAAGCTGAGAAGATGACAGTCTCGCAGGAGAAAATGGAAGACAGCAGGTATGTGTGAATCAGTATTCCTACTGCTCAGCTGGAGAATGCTGTCTGCTGAAAGCGGTTTTTCTCTCTCTGCAATACACCGCTTCTAATTGGTGTTAATCTCTTGGACAAATGGCCCTGCCTTTTTCTTAGCTGACCACTGTAATACAATACTGCCTTTCACATTTTATGCCAATCCATCATTTGCTTCCTTATAACTGGGCTTGTGCTTGCAAGAACCATGTTTCTCAGTCCTTCAGCTTGGAGAGTGCTTGGTGTTGAGGGTTTTGGATGTTTGGGGTTTTATTTTTCCCCTCCTCTTTTGAATGAAGTAGGTGTGGGAGGTTTCACTACACCCTCAAAATTGCCATCAGATCTACTACCTGTTTTTTCAGTTAAGTTTTGTAGTCTGCTTTGTTTTCTGTGTTGCTGGGATTACACTGAGTAATTACATCTAACCTTGCTTGTTTAAAACTGGTGTGTTTAAACAAACCTTCATGATTGCATTACGTATGATGTAGGTAAATAGTTAAGAAGAAGAGAATTATGTAGATAAGAAAAACTTCTCCGCTTACTAGGTTAGTCAAGTTTTTTAAGGGTGACTTGAACAACTGTGGCAACATCAAAATTATAGTTTGTTTAAACATAGAAAATCCCTGCTGTCTGGAAAAAATAAACAAACCAACCAAAACACCAAATAGCACTAGTTTGAGTTTACTGAAAGTCTAGAATGGAATTAGGTGAAGAAAGCAGTATATTATGACCCTTTGTAGTGTTAATGTATCAGAAGTAAACTCTAACTGTAGATTTTCAGTGCATGATTGGCATGCTTTCTGTGCTTTTACTGTTTGAAGACAACACTGGCACTGTATTTTTCTGCTTGATAGGAAAGAATTATCTTGCACTATTTTATAATTACAGGCTCAGGAAGGTATAGATATTTTATTTGTATGTACTCTATAATTTCATATTATATTCCATGTTGAGATTCAAAGACTCAATATTTAATTAAAATGGAAATATCAAAATTCTCTTTGAACTTGTATCTTCAATTGTGGATAGAAAAATGGCAAATTCCTTCATGTAGAAACCAGGTAGAATTATCATTATCATAAAAAGGAATTAGGATGTAATCCAAAAACCCACCTGAAGTTGCATCCTTATAGGTTAAAAAGAGAAAAGTTATTTCTGACTTTCATCAGTGCAATTACCTACAAATTGTAGATTGCCTAGATATTGTTCTACTTTTACCTATCAGAATTCAAATTAGCTGTTGAAAAGTTTGTGATTTGTTTCCTGAAAACTTTTGTGACATCTTTCAGGTAGTGTCCTGTTTCAGCCCCCCAGTAGTACTGACTTTGTACACTGACTGTAGGAAAGCGGTTTGTTTGGGTTTTTAATCAGGACAATCTGTGTAAACTAATGACTTTTAAAGCTGCAGATAGAAGCTATAAATCCATTTCCAGCTCTGCAACTCAGAAACTTAACTGTAGCCTGTAAAATCTTAACTGGAGTAAGCTTTCCTTGCCTAGTGTCAAGGTCTAGGTGAACTTACCTTCTTACCCCCTTGTAGGCAGAATAAGGTGTCCGCGGAAGCCTGACTTGGGAAAAGTGTTAGGTCTCCTTTATCATACTGGAACACTTAAAATGTAAAATTCTGGCTCTGGCTGATGGTCCATTTAGCTGTTACCTGCTTTAGATATGAGTCACAAACTTTCAAATAGTATTCCTTTAATTCCAATTGGAAAAGAGAAAATGCTCGTTTTGTAATTTTACTAATACAGAAGTACGGCAGGCAGGCAACTAAAGTAATAGTAGGAGGCTTTTTAAAAAGTCAATGTAGCTTTCAATAGCCTTGAAAGAGCAAGAGCACTGTAAATGTCAGGATACTGATTTACGGAAAAGAGAACAGTTTACTCTTTGCAACAAAGAGAACATGGCATCTACTGCTTTCTTAGATTGAGGTGATATATCCTGATACAACTGATTTCTGGAGTCGCGCCAAAGCTAAATTTGGCTTAGCATGTGTAGATTGCTTCATATGTGTGTTAAAAAGAAGGGAATAGAAAAACCGGTTTTTTTGAACAGCATTATTTTCTCAAAACAAAAAGTAATTGCTTTATTTCACAATACTGCTTAGATATGAGTTAAAAATATATTTTTAGCTTTTGGATAACTATGGCTTTTCAGTCATTTTCTGAGAGAATGCATGTGCAAGTAGACCTCCTAGTCCTACTTTTTATGTCCAGTATTCTCACACAGATATTTTTGCTAGGTGACTAACTGGAAGAAGAAACTGTCATTTCAAGTACAGTGAATAAACCTTCCTTTTTATAGGTACTATATGAGAACATAGTAAATAAAAGCTCTGGTTTCTCATAACCATTTAATCGATAGGCAACTCTGAAAGCAATACTGAATCTTTTCCATGATCCAGCCACAGATGTGCTTGCATTAAGGCTGTGGTATGAGATCATGGTAAATGAAATTGCAGCTACAGCAGCAAGTATTAGCGGGAAATGAAAATTCCTGACTCAGAGGAGCAGGGCAATGACAGAAAGACTCCTCATTATAGATCTTTTCATATGGAGAAGAATGACTGGTAAATGAGGTTTCTGTGACACAAAGAGGATGGAAATACAGTTGGACGTTCATGCAGAAATTGTGCTCACTGTACAAAACAAATAGAAGAATAGGGGATATCTAATTTGCATTTCTTAACTGACAAACTGAGTATGGATATATCCTCTGAGACAGATGACAGTTGCAACAGTTAAAAGAAAGGTATTGTTTAACTGTCTCGTTATTTGGGTTGTGACGAAAGTGAGTTTTACTATAATCTGTTTGTTGGTAACTTTTCCAGTGTTTTCTTTAATTTATTTACTGTACAATAGGTTATAGGTTTTTTAATATACTGACTTGAGCAAATCTGCCATGATGACTAATTGTCCACCTTTTTCACTTTGCTAACAGCAAAGCATTAAATAATTATAATGGGACTTGCTAACATGAGCAGGCATAGTGATTCCAGTGTCTAATCAGGTTGGTCCCGCTGATTTGCAATAGCTTCTCTGTAGTAGACAAGGTATTTTTTTGTCTTTAACCAATATGAGAAGTCACGTTTATGTCAAAATAGACAGGACAATGTGCGCTGGCTAATAATAGAAACCAGTTTCTAGTTAAAGCACTTTCAAAAATACTTCTTCTACCACATGCAGCAACTATCTCCCTCTTTTTGCAGCGTGACCAGGGCATTTAGCATAGACTGTTGGTTTATTCATTTTGTTGGGTTTTTCCTTAAATGACTTTGCTTGGCTGCGTTCCAAGCCCTTAGTCTGAACCTATTTTGCTTTCTGCTATTAAGTGACCTATAGAGTTGCAAATTCCTAGATTTCTGGATCTACAGTAGCTGGAGGTGCTTTCACATAGGACGCCATCTCTCTTCTGTGATCTGTCTTTGGGCATGAGATACCTTAATATTTTTTTAAAAATACTTGAAGAAATAAAAGAGGGGCAAAGCTGTCTTTCAGTCAAGCTTGGGCTTTTATACTATGATGTGAAGGATATGTACTTGTGTGCTGAAAAGGGGATCTGCCTTTTCAGGAACTTGAGAGGTACTTGAAATGCTTGACTTTTGTCTTAAATATTTTATACAATCAAATCAGGAATAACCTATATAATCAATGTATGTAGAAAAAAGACTGTTGAATTTTCAGACAGGTCACTTAATGTACTTGCAGCTGTCTCGCACATTGATGTTAACCACTGTAGTAATTCCTTCAAACCTACAGTAAGTCATACATTGAGTCATTAATTAGCTTCGCCTAGCAGTCGGTCTCTGCCTACAGAGGCAGCCACTCCATTATCATCTGGTGTATTTCAAACAATAGAAATGATTGAAACAGGAACTCCTACATTTCTGTGAAGATAAAGAATGCCACGCCACCCTGTAATTTAGGTAGCTGTGCAAGTTTTCATTTGCATTAGCAGAATAGTGCAGATTGTGTTGAATTATTCCATAAAAATATCTTCAGGTTTTGAAAGATTTGCTGTGCCATATGTGTATTGTTTATTTTGGAGCATTCTGGTTGGATGGTGATGGATTTTGTGGTTGTTTTAAATGTATGTGTCTTCAAATGAAGATGAAACTAAGATTCATTAATTCTCTAGAAGCCCAGAGAGTGGCACATTTGAGTCTCGATGCTGGTTTTAAGCCTTGAGAGCCACCTTAAAATTCTGAATTGCACTTATAGAATAGCTGAATTTAATTTTAAACCTATCAGTCAAATCCATTTCCTTTATTAGTGAAATGAATTTCTTTCATATGTGATGCTGACAGTTATTGCCAGCAGAGATTTGTTGTCACATATTTTTGTTTTCTTCAGTTATGTAGCAAGTAGGTCAAGTTTGTGTTATAATTAATTCAAACTAATTGAAATTTGTATTTACTTGAAATCTGGATGAAGCTGACTGATGTAGCTTTACATATATTTTTGTGATTTGTATGACTGTAGTTTAGACAGGGTAGTACTTAATCATGCCAAAAGTGTAACTGGATGTTACATAGTCACAACTTAAGATTCTCTTCATCTTTATTTTTGTCCCTTCAGCTTCTCCATCCATATTTTGAACACTATTTTTAACAGGTGGGTAGACTTTAAAGCAACACATTGTATGTTCACAGGAAGATGTCCATTTTCAGTGTCACTACAGAGATCTTTTTTATCAGGATTGTTGGTCAGAATACTTCTGTTTATGAAAAGGAGACAACAGTAGTTGAAGAAACTTACTCAGTGCTAAAAGTTGATTCAGTGGTTTTAGAAGAAGTGCATCTTACTTGGCACCTAATTCTGCAACAGTAACTCACATCAGTGCTGCACATTTGAATTGAGGATTTTGAAGGAAAATAATGTTTACAGAATTGGACATTTATTGATAATAGTGATAGGGCTATACCAACTTCTTCCCCCCCCCAAGACACATTTAATTATTATTTTTATACACAAGATAGTGTATTGTCATCTGGGATATGCAAAATTGTTGCAGCTGGTGATATGGCAGACTTACTGTGGCTGCAAATAAGATTTTCTAGAAATTTCAGGACAGTAGTCAGTGAACAAAACAATTGCTGTGTTACAATTTATACTTTGGACTTTAACATTTTTATATGCAATGTTTCATCAAAAAGTGTAGGTCCTATGTATGAGTTACATGCAAGTGGAAAGTCGGTTTATCTAATCTCAAGATGCACTTTTTTATTCCATTACTTATTTTAATACATTGTTTTAAATAGATTAGTCTCAGCTGTTGAGGTAGAAACAGCTTGTTATTTTTCCATAGCAAAGGTCACTATGCATCAGGATAGTCAGGTGGCTGGCAAATAAAACTTAAAATAAGTTTTATACTGACACGTTGCTTTACTTGAAAAGGATTCCTTTAATTGCCTGGTCATTTTCTTCATGCAGGAAAAATTCCTTGCATATTACAGAATTTCACTCTGTGATGGAGGTCCCTGTCAGTTCGTGAAGAATATTGAATAACTGAGGAGGATGGGCTTGATTTAACGTACGAGATATGGGACTTTACCCAACAATGTACATGAATCTTGGGTTGGCTGGTGCGAAGATGGAAGAGGAAATGCCAACTTCCTTTATTATTTATTCTGAGCAATATTAATTACCTGTTTTGTGGTTGGAAAAAAGCAGCCACATACAGAACCTAGCCAAGCACCAAGCCCTAATCCAATCAGTCTGATGTATACAGAAAGTTTACAGAATGACCTTGTGCATAATTACTCATTTGATGGCTGTTAGTAAATGGCACAAATGGAATCTGACATACGTTATAACACATTAATGATTGCCTTCCTCCCTCCATCCTCTTCTGTACAGAAAAATGATTTTAATTAAGACTTCCGTGATTAGTCATTTAATCAGTCATTAGGCCAATACAGATGGAGTCAATTAATTTTTTTACACTTGAATAGAGACTTGATGCTACTGCAAACCGTACATCTATTTTTTTTTTAAACATTGTGTCATGGGCAATTGCCTTGATGTCTGTCTAGTAAATGTACATTACTCTTCCAAAAACTGGATAGCATTTTCAGCAGTCAGTATCATGGCAACTATAGGTATGTTTTATTACATGCTATCCAAATTTTAATGAGTCAGTTCAGTTTTGAATTCAGACTGATGGTTGTTCTTGTTAAGGAGTATCCTTTATTTTTTAAGAGAGTAGTGGGGCACAGTTGTCTTTTCAAGCAAATGTATTCAGCATCTCCTAATGTATTTTGTAATTACAAATGGTAATACTTTGTGTTTCAATGCTAAATTTCATGCAAGAATTTCAAATGGTTTATGAACTTAAGGGCCCGTTTCGTTTGGTGTGGGAAGACTTTCTATCTACTTGACAGATTCAAAAAATAAGGTGTATATAGCTAGGAAATTACTTGCTAAAGATCGTAAGACAAGTTGAGTGATCACTATCCATGTTAGATCAACAATATTTGAAATGACTCATTGGCTGTAGCTCAAAGTCATTGGTCACTTACAGGACAAGAAAAGAACAAGTCTTAGTTTTTCAGTCTTTTAGAGCTATTTTAGAATAGATTGTGTTCTATTGTTGTGGTTGGCTGATATTTCTCTTTAAAAGACAGCACTCCAAAACAATATCAAAACTTGTTTAAACAAGATAAAGCAGCTTTCACTTCTGTTCTATGAGCAATTAAATACAGAGAAAATTAATGAACTGATGAAACTTCCATGATGTTTTTATTGACTGCTATATGTTGGCTCATAAAGCAGCATTGGTTGTTTCTAGTGGTGTGCATTTGTGGATATGATATTGCCCTATTTAAAAAACCACAAAAATTCTGGATTGTCTTCTTGAGGTTACATTGTAGATAAAACTGAAAATAAGATATGGTATAAATAATCAAAAGACGTGTTGTCTTCAGTTGGCAGTCTTGCCACTCCTGCCAAACTAAATTCCGCAATGAATTAAATGTGAGTTTGTGTCTGGGAGGACTAAACAAAGCACTTACTGGTAGAATGGGGCATAAATGGATTGCATATGAAGATATCCATGAAAAAGGAGCAAGAGTTGTAATTAGAAGTTTCTAAAGCAAAATATCACTGTTATGGAATTCTGGAATGCTAAATTTATAATGGGTTTGGAAACAGTGATACTCTTCTTTAATATTCAAGTGTTTATTTATACTGTTTACAGTGCTACTTTTCACCAGAAAGAAGGATTTGGCATATTGAAAAGGATCCAAGTGTATCATGCTTTGTATTGAACACATTTGCCTATCTGGGAATACAAGTCGGAGGAAGATAAGAGTTAACATCTGCAGTGTATATTTCATGGATTTGCTCTTGTCCTCAACAAGGAATTGCCTTGTTCCTCCTTTCAGTTGATTCTTCATAGTGTTCCTTTGCAGGATTCATGCTCGCTCCCATTGACGATTATACTTCATGTAGACAAACACCATGGAGTCATGCAAAGTGCTGAGGCAGCCTCCAAAGTGGTAAGAAAATCTGCTGGGAAATTGTTATTTTTAAAGTGAGATTTTCGGGGATGGCATGCTGTAGAGACAGGGAAGGTAGCTTAGATCCTGAAAATATACTGGTTTGTATTACTTTAGCAGACCTATGGAAGGTAGGGTGGGAGCAGTGAAAATCTTCAGTAGAGCAGGAAACATAGAGAAAATCATTTTAGTAGGTTTTGTTTATATTCAGGAATGTAGAACTTGAAATGTCTGTATTCTGTGCTGGTGTTTAAGCAGTATTACAGCTCTGTCTGCCAACTCCATCATATTCCCTCCATATTTTCACTTATCAAGAAACCAAGATATATTCAAGGGTAAAATTTTCAAAAGCAACTAGCTGTCTTCTCGTTGTCTTCCACTGTCACCTGTATGTCTCCACATTCTATTGTGTTTTCTGGTGCTCAGGCTTATTTCAAGCATAGTGCTTGGTGAGTCAGATAGTCTAACTATTGTGGGTATCCTGATCATCAGGCTGCAAAGAAGGGAAGAAGCAGAATGTCTCTCCCATAACAACTGAATGAATTGCAAACAAGATACAAGCTTGCTCCATCAAGTAATAACCTGGTGTGCTAGGTATATGAGACGAAGAACTGCAAATGGGAAAGTGTTTGTGCAGTAAGTACGAGGAGATCTTCTGCGCTTGGTTTGCATTCTAAGTGTGACTGAATAATTACCATTGAGCAGTTAGTTAGAAAGATCCTAATGTAGGACTAGCCTGTGACATGAGAGAAGATTGCAAAAAATGACTTATGAGTTCCTATCTGGAAAAAATACTTGATAAAGGACAATCAAATGCTGAGGCAGTGTGATCTCCTAATAGAGAACAAGAAAGCAATTCAGCTGGACTGCCAACAAACAGGCTCTGTGAAGTGGTAGCTTGAAGTAAGTGAAAGTGGAGATCCCGCTGCATAAAGTAGTACGTGAATTAGTTTGTTAATTCACTGCCACCCAAACCTGTTGAGTCTATGTCCAATGTAAATTAAAAACAAGGCAATTGAGATCTGTGGGAGTAGATAGGGTTAAGAGTCTGTGCTAACAGCAAATTTTTGTAGTTGATGGTCTTTCTGTTCCATCTTGGGATGTTGTCACCATGCTGGGAAATGAGGGAGCTGTTCACCCTCAGTATTTGAGTGGCTTCCCATTAGGGCAGAACATCACCATGTCAATAGTTGGTTTTAATGTTGTCTTGGTGGGTTGTTGCAGAGGCAAAAGGGAAAGGAATAGATTGATTTGTGTCTTAAGAAAACTTCTAAAGATTGAAAAATGAGCCCTGTCTTGTCTAGCCCAGGAATAATAAATAAAAGCAGGTGTGAGGTGTTGGAATTGAAAACAGCTGGATATGACGGATGTGATCTGACTTCTCTGGAGCTTCAGTATTTAATCCCTGTGGCTCAGTGTGAATATTTCCCTCCTGATGCAATGCAGAAATAATAAATAGAACACGGCATATGGAAGGGTTCCTGGACTGAGAAAGGAGGAGGGAACAAACCACAGTTAACTCTCTTTATGCTCTCTTTTCCTTGTATATGTATACCTCAGCAGCCTTTCTTAATGCATTCTGCTAGTCCTCATTGTCTGTTTCTTGGCGTTTGCAGCGAGGCATGTCATGCCAAGATGAAAACACTAGAAGCCTTTCAAAATCTGTGTTGCAACTGGAATCTACCTTAATTCAGAGCTATATTTTTGAATATGTATTAGGATCCGCTCCCCATTTTTGATGTAGTTTTGCACATAAACACTTCTTCCCAATTAAATTAAACACTGAACCATCACTATAAATTGTGATGAAATGCTTCTCTGTACGGTTAAAATGATCTGATCCTCAATTAAAGTATAAAGTCATCCAGTCTTATTCTGTAGCTTGAATTTTATCAAATGCTGACCCTTGTAGTCTGCCAGAGGATGGGTTTGTCCACTGGAAAAACTCTGCCGTCTAATTGTGAAAGTTCAATACAAGGAATGGATAGGAAGAGCAATTTGGTTGATTAGAGCTAACGTGGTAATTGAGATGACATCAAATGATTCATTACACTTGTCTGAGATGGCAGGATTCAAAAATAGGCGTAGTGCAATTCTATCCTACCCAATAATGTTTTTTTATTTAACCTGGGTTTAAAATGCCTTGTATGTTGGAATGAATACTTTGGCGTGGATGTGAAGTAGTATGTAAGAGAAACAAAGAAATACCAGCTGAAGTAAATGACTTGTGAGTTCGTTCTTTCGTATTTATTCTATTCCAAGAGTAATGATAAGATTCATCAGGGTCACACTTGGAAGCTGTCTTGCAAAGTAGATCATTTAGAAAAACGTTTTGGCACCCTGCTGTTTTGTCATATATTCCAAGCAGGTTGTGCCAAAAGAAAATTGTAGAAACTGCTGTCATAGAGTACAAAATCATTGGATTTATAATAGGGAGCCAGTGGCGAGAATTCATTATACATTCACACCTGCAGATAAAGAGCATCTAAAATTGGAAGTTTTATTCCACTCATCTTTGATCCTGATATTATTAGGTGATATTAGCATCATCCTACGCTAGATTCTGGAATTTGAGCAGATATGAATTCCATCCATTAATTTTTCATGTTAGTCATTCTTTCTGTTCAGCAACTGTATCCTGTAGTTAAAGCAGTAGTTCTGGATACTGAGATTCTTGGTTTCTGTTATATTGTTTGGTCCTAGTTTCCTATACATAATTTACCTGTTGTAAACCAATAATATAGAAATCACTCAACTGAAGTCATTCCACTATACTGAAGAGAAACTTTTTCATACTTATAAAGTATTTGGAATAATTTCGTCGAGTTCTAGACATAAAGTGATATCTTTACGTAGAATTAGGTAATTTAGGCTCTTTATATTTGTAAATACATAGCTCTGTGTCAAAATACCACTTAAACAGTGACACATACTAAGACTAGGAATTCTACACAATCTCAAACCAACCTTGGGAGCCCAGATTCTCTGTTTTAGCTGAATAATCATGATTCTAGTATCTCAATCCAGATCTTCATGCCCAGTTTTAGAGATTAAACCCCAAATTCTACATGTGCTGGTTCCTTTCATTACCCTGCAACAGATAGATTATTAATTTACACTTCTATGTGTTCATACAGAGCTTTTTCAAACAGAACTACAAAATTTGGGCCAAATTTGTATCTTGTGTTAAATAGCCATAGTCATACTGAAATTACTTTTACTGATTGGTAACAGCTGAGTGTGTCACTAGTTAAGCCTAGTTAAAGATGAAAATTACGTGCTATGAAGAATGATCACAGCCAATCAGTTCTGCATTTCTAGATGTTTGAGCGCTAAATTTTCGGAACTTGTACAGGGAATTTCTGCACAGCTCCTGTTCCCTGCGTAATGGCTGGAGATACACACTTCAGTGTTTCAGTAGCCATCATCTGTGACAACTTGCATTGCCATAAAGAGAGTTTATAGCAAAATAAAGATCTGCCACCTGAAAGTTTTAATTTGTACCCTGGGGAAAGTTAAAACAAGAATGCAGATCTTTGTCTATTATTCTATGGCAATTGATAGTTTACTCAGATGAATTAAGGCAATATTATCTAAAGCTTTATAGACAAGTAGTGTACAAATATTGTGAAGGCAATTAAATATCCAGTAGCAGTCCAATTAAGTTATTTTTATGACTAGATGATGAGTTACTGGTAGTTTATTTGTAGGCAGCAATATAAGTAAATACTAAAGGTTGCATACTGCACAAAAGAATCTAAATAATTCAAGGTCCTGAAGTCCTTTGTTGTAAGTAATCATTCAGTCTGGACACTTTTTAACATATAGAGACTGTATTCAGCTAAGAAATCAGCAGTGCATTGATTTTTTTTTTTCCTGATTTTAATTGATGGGGAAAATGGAATATGAGTTAATTATCCAGAATTAATTCGACTTGATATAAAAAGTCTACTTCCACAAAAGTGTGTAGGTGCACTTTTGTAGTCACCTTAGTATTAGTTTGTGATTTCATCCTGAAAACTTAGAGAAATTAAAGCTATATCTGTTGAATTACATGCTCTTCAAGTAGAGTATGAAATAAACCTAGTAGCGTAGCACTAAGATAGCAGACAAAGTTGAAACCAGAATAGCAGTTTGTAATGAGTCATGCACACTTACCGTTGTCTTTGTTTCCCAAAAGTCATGATACCAACAGAACAGTAGAAGGAGTGGTAGAATGCACAGCTGTAGTGTGTGGAGATGCCCTTGCATATCTGAGAGAGATTGATAGGGAATCATTAATATAAAAAGAAGGCAATTCAATTGATTGATTTACCTCTAACAGAGAATCAGACTGGCTATCCCTAGAAAAGACACTGTATGAAATGTAAGGTTTTCCAGCTATGTACTTTTGGATTTGTACAAAGAGAAAACAATGTTAAAAATAGGCTTTTATAGGTCCACAGATTAAATTACTTGGCTTCAAAATTCTGTTGGCCAACAGGGAATTCTCCTGGAATTTATAGAACAGTGTGTTGTTCACAGTGTATTGGACACATTTATCATTTTATCTGCTTGTGGAGTATCTTCTGGTAGACTGAGATTTATTTTTTTTTTCCATATACATTAAACAACTGGCAAGATTCAGTCACTTCTACATTATATTCTTTGACAAATATTTGCTGGATTCTTTTTCGGCAAATATTTGTAATAAATAGTTTCTCGTTATGAGAGGTATATGTCTAGCCATAGTTAACTCATTGAAAATCTTACAGAAAGTCTGTGGAACAGTTTTTGTTTGCTGCTTTACTCCATGTGTAGAGAGGGACTTGAAGCAGTAGTAACCCTGTCCCCTGAATGTCAGTCTTATGGCAGAGTCCACCAAGAAGTAAAGTACTCCCTTTTGAGACCTTTCCTCAGCAACAGTGAGTTAGAGTGCCTCCATACAGGTGGAATATACCTGTTTTCTTTCCCAAGTACTCATTTGTACTACTTTGATTAACTATGAAGACTTTTAAATCAAACTAAATGGCAGATTCTACAACCCCTCCCATGATATATTTGATCCGTGGCTGCTGAAGTTCTAACAAAGAAAAGAGAAGATGATACTCCATTTCTAATTAAAGAAGTAATTTTCCTTTGCAAATAGACTTTTTATCTCAGCTACAGTGTTAAGGATCAATGGGTTGTCACATGTATGTCTTTTTAATAAATGCCAGCTGAGATGACATTAAAGTGATAGACTGATCACTGTAATCAATGCAATTCAAAATTGCTTTATGTCTTAAATGAAATTGGTTCCTTTCTGTGATTCTCCTACAGTTAACATTGTCTGAGCAATGAAGTACAAGGTTACATCTTAGTTTGAAGTAAAAAGTGATGATGATATAGAATTAATTTTTTTTACACAGGTGCGGGTTTTGCAGTTTAACTCCTGGTTTTGTGCAATTCAGGGGACCTCGCTACATATTCTTATTGCAAAAATAAAAAGAGCAAAAAAAATTAAATTTAAAGTAGAAGAAAATAATGTGAAGCTTCCCCTTTCTCCCTCCTGCACTATCCCCCTCCCATAAAAAGAGTGAGTGGCCAAGGCTTACTAAGATGTTTTTTTTTACTTGCTTAGTTGTCTTACATTAAGCCATGAATATTGACACTCCAAACCCCAGAAATTACTCAACTCAGAGGCAATCAGAATTGATATTTAAGCATGCACATGTGTTCATCTTAAAAGAATAACTCTGTAGACATTGTGCAATGCCTGTATGTTTAATGCCAAATATGGGCTTATCCATATTACTTAAAATTATACTGGTGTCCCATGAGTGCATATTCCGTGGCTTCTGACAAGGCAATGCATCTGTGAAAAACGACAGCCCTACTGATGATGCAGTTGGTGATGATACAGGAGGGCAAACATAACACCAGAGAACAGTCTAATTTTGAACTAAAGGAATCTTTCCATACCATTATTCTTACAGTTTAATCAGTGTCTTTAAAATATATTTGTGTGGAATACTTCAGAACTCTCTTCTTGTTCGAGATTTGTTTTTTCAAAACCCTAGAGGTTCTGTAAAAACTCTCAGGATCCTTGTAAACCTTTTTATTTCTCTTAAAGTTGGCAGACTGACAGGCTTTAGTTATGCTTAGTGCTGAATTATTTATCTTCCTCTTTCCTCCTAGCCCTGACTTCTGAATCTTTAACTTGACTCTTGGGACATGGGTTTTTTTGGTTTTGTTTTTTTCCCTTTAAAGTGAAGCCATTATTATCTTTTGTCTTTAGTGTTTTACCATAAAAAAATGTACATGTAAAATTTGAATGTAAAAGTATGTTTAAGATGTGGTATCTGATTTTTTTGTAATTGCAATCCTAAGTGTAACAAGGTAACTAGGTCGTATAAACCATTTTATGTTTACTTGTGTATGATTCTTACTCATCACCTGCATTCAATGGTGGATCTCAAATTGATTTATATTTTTTTAAAAATACCATTCCTACACTATTTCATATCATGTGTTAGAGAACAGTCTTGAGACTTTTGCCTCTAGGATCAGTATCTTTTAATTACCAAGAGGTTTTCAACGATGATGTTGAAATGCTGGTAAAATAAAAAGTTAAGCACATAATCTCCTTTAAATCCAGCTTTCCGTGAAGTACAATGTAGTGTCACTAGATCAGTCTATTTTTGATGGGACGTAAGCACACAATTAAATACCTTCATAATAATAATGATGTTGTGTGCTTTACGTTATGTATGTCCTAAGAACTTTCAAGCAGGAAAGAAGTGAATAAATGGTAGAAGAGAGAACATTTTTTATTTTCAGTGCCTATCAGTAGTGAGAAGTGTTTATTTTTACAAAATACAAGGATAACTATTTAAATACTAGCTTTTTTCAATATGTTTTAAGCTTTCTTAGGTACAAGGAGTTTCATACATTAAAGTATCAACATGAATACTATAAAATGTGAAGAATACATACAGTATTTTAATGTAAGTGGCTTTGTAGTCTGCTGTGTAACATGGTTGTGACTGACTCAGGTAATACTTGTTAAACACTTCCTTATTTATAATTTTTGAAGTATAATTTTTTTATCTCACAAATAGGTTTACGCTTTTTAAAATTGTTAGGTCAATTGGTAATATTTGGCTTATTTTGACAAAGAAGGCAACATGGCTTCAGGATACTGAATGCTTTTGAAAAATTGAGCCTAAAGGATCTGAAGTTTGTTATGATATTGTTTTGAAAGTGGTTGAGTATTTCACATTAAAGTGAACAGTGTAGAACATTTTATAGGCGGAAGAGTCTTGAACTGTCTTATGAGCTAATAACAACAAGCTCTCATCAACATGTAAGTAAACATCATTATTGGTAGTAACAATATATTTATTCTAATCTTTAGATGTCCCATGATATCCAAAGAATACAAGCTACAAAGGGATCAGCACCTCATAAAGAATTCCAGACATTACAAGGTAAAGATCTTTTTTTCCCTGTCTGTATTATCGTATTCATCAACTGAAAAGCTGTAGAAGCTGGTTTATAATATAATTTCAGGACTGAACATATTGATCACGAAGATTATGTCAATTCTGAAATTACTTCTAGGATTAGTAAAGAAAGCCAGTCAAATTTTCCTAGAACTTTTTCTTTCAAAACATTTATCTTTAGTGTCTTGATTAAGTGTCTGATGTCATGTATCTGACAATTTTGGGTGCTACTTTCAATTAGGATTCTGTTGTTTCTGATGTTCTCTAAAACCAGTATATTTATCTTGTACATGATTATAAACAAAATTGTGGGAGCCTTCAGTCTCCTGCTCCTATGACACTAAAAAGCAGTCACATATGGAAGGAAGCTTTAATTGAAGTTTACTTTGAAATTAAATGTGGCAATAGCATGAGAAAGTGTGAATAAATGCTTGTTCTTAAGGCTACAGAGGAATAGGGGCAGCAGTGCAATGTGCTATCCAGTGGGTCCAGATCATCAGTTCATGTCAAATAATGTCACTGAATTATGCTAGTGAGGTTGTACCTACTTGTTTAAGTCATGAAATTGGCAGTTACTGTCCAAGGGGAAATACTATTATCTCCTGATTGGAGGGAAAAGATTGAGAAAAAAAAAATAATCCTTTTATTTCCTTAAAATGAGTGATGTATGCTTGTTTCTTGTGCTGTAGTGAGTTTTATTAGTCATTTCTAAACCAGATAATTGGCACTTCTTAAAAAACATGACTGACAGAAACAGAGACCATTATTCTTGTAGGAGTCATGTTTCCTTGATATTTTTGTTACTGTGAGCTTGAAGCATCCCATGCATACAGCATAAGAGATGTGGAAAGGAAGATCAGCTTTGTTTATTTGCTGTTGTCAAAATGTACATTCTTTACAGTAACCTTTTTTGGAACATATTTCCAAGGGGCATGACAAATTTCCCTTCTAGCTTAAAGCTATGAATCTGCATACATGTGAATTTAAAATATGCAGAGAGTGTTCAAGATGCATCTTATTAATCTTGAATATTCTAGTTTTGTTTTAATTCATTCCAAGTTGTTGACAAGGTAGATTTCCTTATCTTGTTTTATTAGACTGTTCAAATTGCCTTGCATGATATTTGCTATAATACTTCTGTTTCACTTTTACTCATATTAGTATTAAACAGTAACTTTCTATTCTATTTTTGAAGTTGGTGACCTCTGAAGGATTTGGAACTCTGAAAGTTTCATTGGTGGAAAAATATCTGATATCATATTCTGGAAAGCCTATGGCTCATTAACTTATGTCTATTAATGGCTGCAAAATTCATAAACCTTTACATAATGATTTTCTTTAACTGTAGTACTATTAATTTTTATGGTAATTTTACTGTTATTTATGATCGTCAAAAGAGTGTTTCTCAGAGAGAATCACTCAGGGCTTCCGATTTGTAGATCCTCTATGCCTTATAGTAATTGTTGCAGGCTCTATTAAAGATTAAGGAGGTTACAAGCTTTGAGTTTATAAGGTGAAAGTAATTCTTTGGAGGGAAAGTTACATTATTAATAGTGATTGGAATTGATTACTCAAAGAGCTATAGTAATTCATTCATGAATTCCACTCAGTTTTACTTCTTTAAGGGTTTAAAATGTTTCTGTCTAATCTGAGGGATCCTAATTTCTTTTTGTCTCTCTGCTTACCAGTTATAGGAGCTTTTACATTCTTAAAAGAAACCACAAACAAGCAAACAAACACACAAGCAAACAAACAAACCCTCAACAACCCTGTAATTAGAAACAGTTCAGATTAAAAAGTTAAATTACTATGTTATCTTTAAAAAATACTGGAGAAGAAAAAGTCTGCACTTCTGTGTGTCTCTCCGGAATATACAGAATATATGGTAGTTCAAGATCTATACTGTACATGGTGTACAGGTATTTAAAAAGACTATCATCTGGACAATGTAATACACCAGAAACAAAGCAGCTAGCAGATATTTTCCTTAAGGTGCAGAGTAAATAGCCTATGACTTGATCCTTTTTACATGCACAGAGTAAAGCAAAGAAACAGGTGATATAGGTAGGAGATGTTGAGTTGTAGGAGATGTTAGATTGGTTTACTTGGCATCCTACAGATTCATAGGTTCCTATAAGAAATGCCTTTTCTGTTCATAATTCAGCACTAGCACCAAAAGCTGCTATCTGAAGTATCATAAAAAAATTGTATGTGAAGAGACTTCAGGGTCAAAGATTGATCGATCTGTAAGTTAGGATTTTTTTCCTAGTGTCAATGCAATGTATGTAGTATCAGAATATTTCTTTCAGATATATTGCGCTGTTTTTTTGTTATTCAATCCCATTCTGTGGGGGAAAGCAGTATTCCTTTGAAATTATTTCCATTGTGTAATATCTACTTTGATTTCACACTTCCTAGCTATAACTCTTTACACAATCCCCATGCATGTCTATTATTTGAGTTTAGCCTTCCATCTGCTAAGGCAGAACAATGATTGCTGTCTTGTCTATTTGTCAGTGTTTTGAAGGCTGTCATTATTTTCTAGAAGATTTTGAACTCATACATCTGGTATGCATGGACACTACAGATTCTAGGGCCATTTTCATAAGAGTCCTCAGTTGAACTTTCTCTATTCACTACTTTTCTTACTATAACAAATGTTGTAGTGGATTGGTGGCCTGTTTGTGTTAGTCACGCACAGCAGCTTTTCATGGGAGTTATGTGTGTATATATATAGGTACTCATCCAATTTTACATATATGAATAATCCCATAGGAGCTATTAATGCTGTTCATATGCATAAAGGAGGGTCCATTTATACATGCTTATGGGACTTGGCCTATTGTTTATTTTATTACCAGAGAACTTTTGATAGAAAGTGTCCTACAGATACACCAGCTATTATTAAAATCCTGTATTATCGTAAATCAATGTTTAAATTACAATTGGGGTGTCTTTGCTGTTTTAACTGTATATTGTCTTGGGAGATTATTGGATATGCTAATAAATGATAGTACTAATTGGTAGCACAGATCGTCATGCTGTCTACTCAGTGATTACCGTTGTCTTGTATTTGTGATTTAGCAGACATAACAGCATTTGGCATTGGAATTGTATAACTTTTTTCTACTTTGTTTTAATACTTGTTACGATTGCAAATTTTTTTCCTGTCACTTTTCCCTGTTTGTGTACTGAAACTGTTTTGTTTGGGGGAGGTTTTGCTTTATTCTTTCCCCATTTTAAATGTTTAATTCCCAACTTTCCCTTATCTTTTTCAGGCCAGTATGTGCTTATGGTCCATGAAGTGACCATGCCCCCATTCTTGGGCCAGACTCTCCCACCTGCCTTCAAACTCTTGAATTTTTCCAGAGAAAACCAAAACCAAGAACAAAGATTATCTCAAAGTCACCAGCAAGTAACAAGGATCAAACCCCGCAGCCAGGGCTCTTATCCAAGGCACACTGAAGTCAATGGAATTTTTCCCATTGAATGCAGTGGAGGCTGGGTTCAGTCTTTGCATCCCATTCACCCTTGTGAGGTTTTCCATGAAGGAAGGCCTTCAGTTTTGAAAATTACAGACTTCTTATAGCCAAGAAAATAATTGACTTAAAGATCTGTGTCATGGTCGTCTCTACTATTAACATTTTAGAACAAAAAAAGGGATATTCTTTGTAGAGATTTGAGATACAGGTTAAAAAATTTTCAGTTCTGTTTTTCAATATATGTTTGGGGGTCTGTTTTGAAGAATTTTGATCAAATAATGTAGTAAATTATTTTTTTTGACAAGGTGTAATCACCTTGTAATCTAATAACACGTTGAGGTTTTCATGCAATTCTTGTTCATGAAGTAACTCTATTGCATGAGGACAGCCAAGTAACTCTCCTCAAACTGATAGAGAATCTACCAGCTTCAAACAACCAGTTTTCAAAATACTGTCAACTTTAAATCTTACTGATTTTTGTGCAAATTTATCTAATGATTGCAAGCAACAGAGAACATTTTCATTAGGAAAATTATGCTAATGTGCTTATCTGCTCATATACATTAATGTACAAGTATTCACTGTATGAAGAAATTTTCACTTGAAGAATAAGGTTGGAATCCTCTAAAAGCCTCCTAACTTGAGTGCCTTTGTGTGTGGATCAGAGGTTGACGATACTTGTGAAGAGGAGGGCTAGAGTTAATTCACATTACTAAATCAAAATCTATAACTAGGCCTTATCTTAAGTGTCTATTGTTGAAGCAAATAGAAGAATTCGAAGGAAAAGCAGATAAAGCATCTTAAATCTAACTCAAAGCTCTTCCTCAAGAGCCTCTTAGGGTACAAATCAGCTTTGGAAATGCAGATGTGGAATTGCAAGGCATGCCTGTGGCATTCTGTAACTTACAATATCTTGACATTTTTACCTTCAGAATACATTTGATTTCATCATCATCTTCTGTGCTCCTTCTTTGGAGATGAACTTTATTACTTCCTTCACATTTTCTTACAGTGCAGTCATTTTTGTTTAAATAGTATTAGCAATTACAAATAACAGCAGTATTTGGCTTTTTTCCTCAGTCTTCATTCAAGAATCTCAGACCTTCCATTCCTTGAAGTTATGGCCAAAATTTCACACCAAGATCCAGTAGTTCACTATGAAGTCCCAGGTTTGATGCAGCTGCATTACACATGACTCGATTATCACAGTGACTCTTTCAGGCCTTGCTCAAAACTGAATGAAGGATAAATGAGATCAGTTGAATTACCTAGCATTTTACCGCCTGCTTAATGCATACATGGGTGATTACAGTGAATCAGCTAAGATGATAAGCAGTAAGTTCTTGATAACTCCGTGATAACTTATCCCTCTGAATATGTTAAGCCTTTAATTTCCCTGTGAGGATGGTTTTGTAGTTCTACAGATGGAGAAACAGAAAGTTGATTAAATAGAAGGTATCACAGACCTTGGCAGTAGAACCCAGAAACCTTGACTTTGGTAGTCCTCTGCAGTACAACTGAATGTTGTTTTGTTGTTGTTCTGTTATTTTACATCTCATTTTCATGAGACCTTCATTGATTCTGAGCAGTATTGCATGCTGGTTTTTAACCGTAAGAAAAAGCCCCTCACTATGAAAGAAGTGATTTATCTGCAACTATTATAAATGTATGAGCTCCTTAGTATCACAGGTGTCTTGCTGCTTTGTCCCCAAGTAAATATGCAGCTGCCAACTTCTTTATTATTAGCCAGAACTAAGATATATTGTGTCCTTTATTAAATACATGATCAGCTGCTATGTACTGACATAAAGATACATCAAATCCTGTATTCAAAAAGGCTTCATCCTTCTCTGGACTTTTCAGATTTTATCTGTTCATTTGCCCTCTGAAATATACTTTTTAATGAGCAGAAAGCCTGCAGTATGAAGTCTTTATACCAGTGGACCTTGTTAACCGGCCATTTGTGATTTCTTTTTAGACTCCGGAATAATGAGCTTCATTTGCTATTGATGTAGTGGCAACTTTCACTATGAAGAATCAGTGTTGGGCTTTCAGTTCACCTAAGTCTTAACAGTAGGCCTTTTCTAGGTTAGCTAATTTTGAACAACTACATGCTCTAACATCGTGTTTCTTGGGACAATGAGAATTACACAAACTATGTCTCTTAGAAGAGCAGGATTCTCTTTTTCTCAGGCTATCCATTTAGAAGTCTACTTCTGTGCAGACACCAGCTCAGTAAAACAAAACAGAAATACCTGATAATTCTTTCCCCAGTGACATTTGTTGGGTTGTGTGATAGAATTAGGGAGACTGTATATAAGGGCTAAGATATCAGAATGTAACAATAAATGAGATGGTTTGATATTTTGTAGTATTTCCATATGGGTTTCCTCCTTGTGGAAACTGCATACTGCTATGTGTTAAGTTTGAACACTTAGTTTGAGGGTGTAGGGGGAGTATCAATAAGTTCTGCAAGATGAGAATATTTAATGACTTGGCCTTTCATGTCCTAATTTACTATATGGCACTCTGTAAAAACCCTTTTTTGAAAACTACTAACATGCAGACAGTTTAGTGACAAGATTTGGATTTTGTTTTCATGTAAAGCTTAGGCACTTTGCTTAGAGTAAAGTCCCAAGAGAGTCCATGGTGAGAAGCAATTGCTAGCTGCTAGTCCTACGTCAAGACACATTTTTTAAATTTAAATTTCTGATCTTCTGCTGAGTACCATCTTTCTTGAGATTGACAATACTTACAAGTAGCAAATCTCTCCATAGCTTGGTAGACGTGCAGAATGGATCATTATCACACAGTATATTTTTAAGACTCAGTATGAAACAGGAAAAAGACCTCAAACAATATTGCTAGTGAAGATACGTAGCAAAGTAGCAGACGACAACTAGTGAAAGAATCATTTATTCTAATCTTGTAAAACACTCATGGGCTGTGGTGATCCAGAAATTATAGGTTGTATTGACTGCATCTTTATACCTTTAAAAGAAAGTTTATTACATTATCTAGTGTATTTGATATAAATTCTCCAGACAACGATTGCTGTGTGAACCGTACTGCAGGTTTATAGTTTATTAAAATGTACTGGGCCAAATCCTGATGTCGATGAAATCTGTTAAATTCCTCCCAGATACATTTTATTTTTTTTAAACAGATAATGTAAAACATCTGCTTTCTAAGTAATCTGTTTCTCATATCAGTAATTATATTTGTATAGATGTGAGTGAAATCTTAAGTGTGTGGTCCTCAAGGAGCTAGCATATTTTGAGACAACTTAAATGACCTCTCATCTCATTGGTTTTGCTTTTTGTTTGTTGTCTACTTAGTTCCCCATTTGGAATTCTGTATTTCTGTATATGATTATGCTACTTAAAATGGGATCTCCATTCTTAATTTGAGTCTCTAAATGCTACAGTATTACAGTGTTTGACTATGTTACTGTTTCTAACTTTTACTGTTTTTACCAACCTAAATTGTACTCTTAATGTGAAGAGTGCTCTTCAGTGTACTTGAATATAACGCTGTTCCCATTCTATCCCACAAACACTCCTCACAGATGACTTTTCAAAGATTTTGAAGAGAATTGGTAATTTCAGTGTGCACACTTTGAACAGATAAGTACTTATTGTGATAAATTAAAAAAAAACACAAACCAGTATATTCTATATTGATCAAATATTGAGGTAGGCAAAAGGAATTATGGTTTCAGAATGCACATGCTTCCTCAACTGATTAAACGGATAGAATTTTACTGAAGTTAATGGCATTGTATGAAGTCTTTTGTATTTGGAGCAAGGATTTGGCTCACATGTAATAAGTTACTAGTATATGATAATCAGTGGAACTACAGCAGTTTATATCTGCTAAGGATCTGACCTACCTATCTTAAATTCATGCAACAAACATGTGCTTTAATTCAGAAATGCTTTTTCAATTTCAGATGAAAAAACTGAGGCAGGGAAAGATTAATAATTTTTTGATGGATAAAAATAGAAAAATGATAAAACTGAAACAGATACCTATAGAAGTGCTTGGTGTTTTACCATTTTCCACTTCTATTCTTAGAACTTTTAATTTCTTTTTCTTCTATCTGTATCTTTTTTGTTTGTTTTTCTTCAAAAGAACTGAAATTGGCTCCATTTTGTGTTCTTAGCACAAAGATTGTTCTGTTAAGCACACAGAAAGGCAAGGAATTATGGCACAGTACTGGAAGTTACCCAAGCTAATCCAAACCAGATACTGGATATTTTTTCAATTCAATTTTCAATTCAAAAGCTAGTACCAGTTCATTAATTCAAATACTGTGTGGGAGTTGCATAATCTATGTTTAATCTTAAAGTAAATCAGTAAGTAGCTGTATGTGTGTACTTCATGGCAATACAATTTGGTTGGTCTGTCTGCTATTTTAAAATACTATTTAGAGAAATCAGTCGCATCTAGGATAGTATTTCTTTGTACTCTATAATTTTTAGTGGTAATTGTATAGATTTGCAACAGAAGAAGGAAGAGGGATTCTAGCAGGAGATTGTGATGATGATGACGTTGAATATGAAGTCTTTCTGCACTTTTATAAGTATTTTCCTTGTCACTGTGGGGCTTGGGAGTGGAGAAGAAAAGTGAATGTAAGAAAGAAGCAGTTCTCTTTGTTTTCTTGTGTACATATGTTGTAATGAAGGTGAACGCAGAAAGCTATGTTTAATGTTTTCCTGGCTTCTTCCAGATGTTGATTTTTCTCATTCAAACCAAACTTCTGTGGAGGAATGTCCTTATTTTATTACAGATATACACAATTTGCCCCCTAGCTATCAGGGTGACCAATTCTAATATGTTTAGAATTCCAGTTGCTTGGATCCCGTTTGATTCTTCAGTCTTTGAAAGGGCCAGCAGATAACTTTGTTCAGGTTTTTTACAAGATTTTGATTTGAGGTTTTCTTAGTAGTTTAATTAAATACAGGTATTTTTCTTCCATAATAGAAATTTATGCTGTAGCCAGTCTCTCCCTGATTGTAGATCCCAGCAGGAACATAAGGAATAGATGACACAGTTTGACTTGTATGATAAATTGTGGCTGGGAGTATGAAAATACCTAAATAAGAGATCTCATTTGATCAGCAGTCACCTAGTTTCAAAAGTAGTCTGAGAGTCTATAAATGGATTTACAGTGACCCAGTGTGGGGGGCTGATTGGGGGGTGATTCCATCTGTAGCTCTGCAATCAATGACTGGAAGTCTCAATTGAGCTTGTTTGGAAAGCAGAAGGAGTTTAAGTGTGCACAGATACCTGTCTTTCCTGGACATACGGGTAAGACACAGTAGCAACTCTAGATAGCGCTTCAAGCCATCAGGTCAGAGGAGATACAACTGGTTAATCTATCTGTCATGGAAGAAGGGAAAATTAATAACTTTGAAAATCTTGATCAAGATAGGAGTCAGATGACAGTTAATTCAGGAAGTTAAGCCAATGAAAATCCAAATCTACACAGAAATGGTTTACAAGAGAAAAGGCCATTCTTTTTCTCTGGCAAAATTTTTCATTCAATGGTTTCCACAGTATTTCAATAAAACTTTTGCCTCTTTCCTCCCCTTGGCAACTGTAGGCTACTGAGAATGTGATGCCACTGAGCAGTTCATCTGCTACTCAGACACTCCTTTAAGGATAAAGTCCTAATTTAAATGTCTCTTGAGAGATTCCTTTGATATTGCATCAGAGGTCTTCTGCACATTGTTGACATACGATATCAGAAGCAATCCTCTTTTTTGACCAAGAAAAACTTAGGACCAGAAGAACCCCAGCTCCTTTCATTACAATCCCAGAGCCAGAGGGAAGAGCATACAAGCCAAGAAATGACAGCATCTTTTCTATGAAGCTGTTTTTTCTCTGAATGTCCATGCATCTTCCCTGTAGTCTTTGGACCTGACACTGTCATTTCAGGATAAAATATTGTTTTATTAATGAGATTCATTATGGTAGTAAAATCTGTAGAAGAGAGCTTTATTCTTTCTCAAATTTCTTTAGTCCTGCAGAATTTATTGAATACTGAGTCTTATAGTAGTATCCAGAAGACAGATTCCATATATGACGAGATGGTTGCTGATTTGAGAATCTTACATTCCAGCAGGATGATGTATTAAACAGTTATATAGTCCACAATTTTTGAAGTAACTGACAACATCTATGTACCCAACCACAATGTCTGTATAATCCAGAAAGATAATAGGAAGCATAGACATAATAATTGCCTCTTTATCCATTTAAGGTACATAGGACTGGAGGAGATCTTTGAAGAGTTGGAGTGAAACTTTTAGCTAAGAAGTACTGGTATATTGCACCTGCAGAATAAGGTTTTGTACAATGCCATTGAATTAGAACTAGCTAATATAATTATTGCTTAAGACTCAGGAACCAGTATATTAAATCTGTTTGGTAATTTTTCATTTTATAGACATAAATAAGTTAGGATGTTCTGTTTTGGTGGTACCTAAATGCTGGAGGCCTCCATTACTTAGAGATGAGCATGAATAGTTATCTGGGCACTAATACGAGTGGGAAATGTGGTATCTTAATCTGTTCTGGTGCTTGTAGAAGTAGTCAGACTCAAACTGATTTTTTTTTTTAAATGACATCCCAGTGATCTCAGTGAAATAATAGAAAATATAAATCGGGAGTTGTCCTGGTTTGGCTAAAACAGATGGTACTGATTGAATGGTACTAGCTGAAAGCAGTGTAGCTGGTTTTTTTTGTTCTATTAGGCACCCATTCACGAAGCATAGAATCTTTCAGTTGAAACCGAGACTGTTCATCCTTAAATTTCTTATGGGCTGTAATATACAGTGTTAGTATGCTGGTGTTCTCAATAATAGCCTAAACTATGTGAATCAATTTAAATGTATAGAGAAGTTTTAACATGCCATTTGAATTACAGCCAGCCAGCCCAGAGGTAAGAAGCAAGAGGGGAGCAAAGGTATGAGTGGAGCCGAACAAACAAAGGGGAGTTACCAGTGGACAGACACATTCTTTGTCTCAGTTTTATCATCAAAGAGGGGTTTGCAAAGTATTTGGATGCTGAATCTGCTAAGACACTTAGTGGCAGGTTTGTCTCATTTTATTCTTCCCCTTCTAGTTGCAGTCAACAGTAGGACTGTAGAAACTGGGGCAAAGTCTGGAATGACATTTCTGATTGTGTTGATTTTGCTGCAAGGATATACTCTGCCCCAGAACAGCTTCTGTCTCACCCAGATCACAAGGCAAATCCCTGATGAAGAAATTGTCACTGTCTTCTGGCTATTTGTTTGAATAGAATTTTTTATCCATCGGGTTTTGTGAACGTTTTCTGAATTTCAAGTACTTACCTAAATAATAACTTATACAGAAGTCTTGAAGAAGGTAAGGAAACAGAGTGAATTTGATGACTTTTGATGTCTTTATGACTTTATTCTAGGTAGGGAAAAAAACCCCGAAGTTTGGTGTTGTTCACCAAATTCTGACATCCAGAACTACATAATACTATGAACCTGAATGTCAAATATTTAGAGACAGCTCAGATTACAAAAGAGTTCTAAAAAAACCTAAGGTTAAAGCAACATAATAGAAGAAAATAGAAAAATAGCTGAAGATGAAAGGCCAACACTGCAGCTGATTATATTGGCATAGTTCAGCTGACTTTAGTAGAGATGAGGCTATAGCACAAAAGTTTCAAAATACAAACCTCTCATTTATTAGGCTTCCTAGTACAGATAACCTTGTTAATTCATATTTGAAAATTATATATAAGATTGGAATACTGGGCTTGCCAAATGGAAACCACCATCCTTTCTTTTCTGATCCTTTTCAGCTTCTATGAAGAAAATAAAAATGAGAGACAAATGTGTAACAGAGCAAAGCAACAAATAATGTTGATAATGATCAGTGATGAGGAATATGTGCCTGGAAACTGGGAAACAAATTGTTCCGGAAGCATGATTTGACACTGGTTAGTGCTTTTCTATAAGGCAATGCTTTTTGTCTCGGTGGTAGCACACGGGTGCTGTGGTTGCCATGGTAAGGTAAATGTTTTGTTATGAGTGCTATAAATAGTCACATCGTTGGCCAAAAGTGTAAATGAAGATCCTGTTCTGGTTGTGTTTATTGTGAGTTTTGATCGTGGTCGCAAAGGCTGATTTGACGATTTACATGGTAAATTAAATGGGCATAAAGACAACCATCTTTGTATGTTTCTGTGATGGTAGTATCTGCCACGTATGTAGTCATTCTCTCATAAATCCTAAGTACTTCTGAACTTTGAATTTTAAGTGACTGTGAATGAGATTTTGGTATTGTCTTTCCTACATTCTGTCTCACAGACTTATCCCTGATCTATGGAGAATAGACTGCTGGGTAGACATACACAGACCAGAACTGAAATTTGGAATATATGACCTTTGTACCTAGACCTGCTGCAGATATGCTTCTGTTGAGTAATTCTCTGTATTTCAGAAGCTAAAGCAGTAGGAAAGGGTAAAATACCTCCTGTATTGAGATAGAAAAACTTAAGTCTTCAATGTTTTTGAGCATTTTGAGATCTTTGGGTGAAGAACGCAAAACATTACTATGGCACTTTGTAACATTACTGTGGCACTTCCTGACATTGTGCGTTTGGACTATCCTTGTCATTGTGTACAAGTCACACTCTATACTAGTATGGATATAAGGGTTAAACCAGGATTTTTTCAAAGTTCTATGCAAGTTGAACTGCACTTTAGAAGGAACTGTTGTCAGAGTAATTCCAAATCCACTTGCGTTAAGAAATAATGCATAACACTACAGTTTGATTGCTCCAAGCAATGGCAGATTTGCAGAGTGAGCCTTTCACAATACTGCGACATTGCCTTATGCTATAGCCACACTCCTTTGATTATAAAGAATTGTATCAGTTTTCCTGTGTAATCCAGTCAATTTTTTAAAATTTGGCATCATCTCAACCTAGTGGGAGGAATTTTTCAGGACTGAAAAAAATATGATGATGATAAAAAAAAATTAAAAATTTTTAAAAACACCCTCCCATCCCAACTCTCCATTCCCCAGTTAGAGCTTTTACTATGTTAATTTTTCTGTGTCACTTGGAAACATAGCAGACCTGGATTTTCTGTCTGTTATGTCAGTGGTACATCTGTAGGAAATTCTATAAATGTTTGTTATGGAAACATTTGCCTAATCATCCCTGTAAAATTTTTAAAAAGCTAAGAAGAGAGCGTGCCACTTAATGCATGACATGGCAGTACAGACAGCCACACCAGGAGAGAGATCCTGTTCTCAGTAATTGAATTTCTGTTACAAAACACATGCTTACTAGAAAACACACATGGAAAGATTGTCCTCTTTGAGTCCTAGTGAACTCAGTGTAAAATTAACCCTTTGTGATGATTTGTGGGTTAATTTGGAAAACCTGGGGGAAAAAAAATTCCTAAATACACAATCTTTTCTCAGTGACACCACCTTTAATTCCAAAGTAACTCCACTGTCTGTCGGGCTGTCATTTAGTATCAGAGAGCACAGTCCAGAGTTGTAAGAAGTCTTTTTCCGTTACTGTAAAGGAAAGTTGCATGTAAAACAATTCCATGTGATTCAGCTTAAGGATTACTGAAAAATAAAAGCCCTCCTCACAAGCTGTCTGTTGGTGGGTGCTCAGACTAGAGCTTGAGCGATAAGCTAAGGCTAAAGAGATCTTTGCATTCCTGTAGGAGCAGTAACTGCATAGTGTCTTGGCTGCGTTACTATTACAAAATAGAATATATGTACAAAGTTAAGGAAAATGGAAAATGGAGCTGTTTGTGATTCCTGGGGACCTTGCTGAAGGAAAAGAGTGAGACAGTTAAGAGCTAAATCAGAAAAACCTTGCTGAGGCCAGAGCCGCACGGATTTAAAAAGGTTCTGAAGCATTCATCAGCACTTACTTTCTAGCCTAGTGCAGTTTTCTAGTGATATTTCTCATTCTGATATGCCATACTGAAAATCTGCCTGTAGGGAGAGGAGTTTTTACACTTCATTACAACGGTGCAGAAATTACTAACTGAGAAAATAAGATGGATGGACAGATTAATTCCTTACGGAAATAGGCCCGTAGATCTGATGTTGTTAGCAGCTTTACAGTCGTATGCTGTGGCAATAGTGTACCTAAGGTAATGATCCCCAAGCAGTAGCCTTTGTCACTTTTCTCTTTGGTGCTGTGTGTATCAATGAGGTAAGTGACTTTTTCTTATTTGTCAAAGTATTTGGTATTGTTTCCCACACTATGTTCAGATTATTGCTTTACTAATTTCCTTGCCTTCCTTCCAATTTATTTCAAAGTAAACCAACATCAAGTGAAACTTTTGATGTTTATAGCAATACAGAAAATGAATCAACACTTTTCAGCTCTATGGACTTAGCCTGAAAAAAGCTGAAAGCACAGGAAACAATTGCAATATGAATGCACACATCTGTTCACAAAACTGTCTTAATTGTTGATGGATTTGTAATTGTAAGAGCGCTCAGCAGTGTTACACAATGCATGCTCTCGAGTAGTGCTGGAGTGACAGCTCTGGACACTGTTCCCTGAGATATTTCAAGAGCAGAAGCAGGATAAACTTGTCATTTCCACCTTGGAAAGTTCACTTTGCTTTTGCTGTTGAGATTGCTAGCCAGGCTGCTTACCAGTGCCAGTATGGTATAAACACCTCTTAATTAGCAGCTGGGCTGAGTTTTCCAAATCATTGTAAACAATCCACTGAATATCCAGTAGAAGCCAATCAGTTTCATTTGTTACTGACTCTCTTTGGTTAACGAGCAGTGATACCCATTATACAATTTCTTTTAGTCCTTTGGCTGGTAGGATCCAAGTCAACCTTCTATTGATAGCCACAGAATTAAAGGAGACAGCAGTCCCCTTTCTAACATGGGTGGAAGGAATGCACAGGAATTACAGTTTTAGGAGCTTCATAATCTCGAACCGTCACCCTTCTGCCACAGTTACTACTCTGGCCCATGTTCCCCTTTTTCTGTTGTACATAAAGAGAGTGTATCATGTAGAACAGGCCATAGCTGAAGGCCTTCTGGTTTAGAATGAGATTTATGTACCACTTTTAACATTAAACTACGGAATGAAGAGAAGGATTGGGAAATGTTACAACTGTGATAGTAGTATTTTGAGAAGTGCAGTGAAAGCTTTATCCATTACACTTCAAATATTGCCATTGTTAATGTATTCGGAGGGAGAGCTGAATGCAGATAGAAAAACTTTCTCGAGTATAGAGCAGTAGAAATGCTATGTCTGTCTGGTTTTCATTCTTTGCAGACAGGACGAGCAGTTGCTAAAGCAGTTGCTTTAAAAATGAGTTAACAGTCAGCCTATGGAATATATTTTTCAAAAGTTTGGAATGTTTCCATTAGTATTTAAGTACCAAGAAATATATCATAAAAGCCAGTTGGCCTCACAAACGCTGAATCTAATACCAGTTAATTGTATCAAGTTGCAGTTGTGTTAATGTTTTCTATGTAAGGGGTCAGAGTTCCAGCAAACATGTTTCTGGAGTTGTTGGCAGCTAAAAGAGAAAGGCTGCTTTATTGCTCTTTCATAACTGTTCTGATTTCCATAGCCAAGAAAGCACCATTAGTTTTTATTATTTTTAATTTTAAAAATGCTTTAGAAAATATATTACACAAGGACACCTGCAGGAGCAGAAAAACTCTGAAATTTTGGAAACTAATTCTGCTTTGGAAAGAGAAATTTTTATATGCTAAAGAAAACACCAAATTTCAAAACCTTTATTTGTGGCTTTGTAGCAGTGCTAAACTTTACCTAATAACCCATCTTTCTGCTTAATATCATCTGGTCACATCTTCACTGTGCTTTTAAACCAAGACAAATCTTTGCTTTCAATGCATCTTCATTCCCATTTATGGCTTTTAAGAAGTATTATTAACCCAAATTTGATGCGCACCCTCCATTCCTGATACACGTGTAATGTTTTCCCCTTAAGTTTTTGATCTATTCCATGGGTAGGGTCGATAACTTTTAAGAGAGACTGCAGGCTATCAACTCCTCTGGTCCCATATCAAGATGGAATTCTGTCATCACAGAAATCAGAGATGGAAAAAACCTGTTAGGTCATCTTGTCCATCTCTTCTGCTAGTTCATGATGACTCCCTGTAGTGTGTTCTCCAAAGAGTTGTTTAACTTAGATCCGGACAGTGCTTTTGAAAGGACTGCAAAGCCTTTCCCTTTCCTATGATTCTCAGTAAGTATCTTTCACTTGTCTGTTTTCAGTCTTATATGACAGGGACAGATTGTACCCATATTATTCCTGTAATGCAAATATTAATAACAATTAGAGCAATTGGCATTTTTGTTGAATAAATTATTTGAGTTTTAGGACCAAGCTGAGGAAGTAAATGGCAGCTAAGAATTTCTGCAGAAAATTTCACCTGTTCTTCTATCTTCTACAAATAGTTCATGATTTCCGCGTATTTACTGGCGATTTGCTGAATTGTTTCTAGGAATAGTTCTTGGTCTATGGTTCTTTCACAAGCAGCTTCGAGTGACCCAGAACTGAAATGACAGCTGGTTTGGTTACGTATTGAGCATGTGACATTTTATGTGCCCTGATAGATTAAAATTAACCCAGTTTGTGACACGCATGGCAGCAGGGA